>NW_027285643.1:0-33574 GCF_040894005.1 Engystomops pustulosus | reverse complement strand
TCTCTCTCTCTCTCTCTCTCTCTCTCTCTGTCCACCAGGCTCCTCCCTCCAGGCGCCCCTCTCTCTCTCTCTCTCTCTCTCTCTCCACCAGGCTCCTCCCTCCAGGCGCCCTCTCTCTCTCTCTCTCTCTCTGTCCACCAGGCTCCTCCCTCCAGGCGCCCCTCTCTCTCTCTCTCTCTCTCTCTCTCTCTGTCCACCAGGCTCCTCCCTCCAGGCGCCCTCTCTCTCTCTCTCTCTCTCTGTCCACCAGGCTCCTCCCTCCAGGCGCCCCTCTCTCTCTCTCTCTCTCTCTCTGTCCACCAGGCTCCTCCCTCCAGGCGCCCTCTCTCTCTCTCTCTCTCTCTCTCTCTCTCTCTCCACCAGGCTCCTCCCTCCAGGCGCCCCTCTCTCTCTCTCTCTCTCTCTGTCCACCAGGCTCCTCCCTCCAGGCGCCCTCTCTCTCTCTCTCTCTCTCTCTCTCTCACCAGGCTCCTCCCTCCAGGCGCCCTCTCTCTCTCTCTCTCTCTCTGTCCACCAGGCTCCTCCCTCCAGGCGCTCTCTCTCTCTCTCTCTCTCTGTCCACCAGGCTCCTCCCTCCAGGCGCCCCTCTCTCTCTCTCTCTCTCTGTCCACCAGGCTCCTCCCTCCAGGCGCCCCTCTCTCTCTCTCTGTCCACCAGGCGCCTCCCAGGCGTCCTCTCTCTCTCTCTCTGTCCACCAGGCTCCTTCCTCCAGACGCCTCTCTCTCTCTCTGTCCACCAGGCTCCTCCCTCCAGGCGCCCCTCTCTCTCTCTCTGTCCACCAGGCGCCTCCCTCCAGGCGCCCCTCTCTCTCTCTCTGTCCACCAGGCGCCTCCCTCCAGGCGCCCCTCTCTCTCTCTGTCCACCAGGCTCCTCCCTCCAGGCGCCCCTCTCTCTCTCTCTCTCTGTCCACCAGGCTCCTCCTCCAGGCGCCCCTCTCTCTCTCTCTGTCCACCAGGCTCCTCCCTCCAGGCGCCCCTCTCTCTCTCTCTCTCTCTGTCCACCAGGCTCCTCCCTCCAGGCGCCCTCTCTCTCTCTCTCTCTGTCCACCAGGCTCCTCCCTCCAGGCGCCCCTCTCTCTCTCTCTCTGTCCACCAGGCGCCCCTCTCTCTCTCTCTCTCTGTCCACCAGGCTCCTCCCTCCAGGCGCCCCTCTCTCTCTCTCTCTCTGTCCACCAGGCTCCTCCCTCCAGGCGCCCCTCTCTCTCTCTCTCTCTGTCCACCAGGCGCCCCTCTCTCTCTCTCTCTCTCTCTCTGTCCACCAGGCTCCTCCCTCCAGGCGCCCCTCTCTCTCTCTCTGTCCACCAGGCGCCCCTCTCTCTCTCTCTCTCTGTCCACCAGGCGCCTCTCTCTCTCTCTCTCTCTGTCCACCAGGCTCCTTCCTCCAGACGCCTCTCTCTCTCTCTGTCCACCAGGCTCCTCCCTCCAGGCGCCCCTCTCTCTCTCTCTGTCCACCAGGCTCCTCCCTCCAGGCGCCCCTCTCTCTCTCTCTGTCCACCAGGCGCCTCCCTCCAGGCGCCCCTCTCTCTCTCTCTGTCCACCAGGCTCCTCCCTCCAGGCGCCCCTCTCTCTCTCTCTGTCCACCAGGCTCCTCCCTCCAGGCGCCCCTCTCTCTCTCTCTGTCCACCAGGCTCCTCCCTCCAGGCGCCCCTCTCTCTCTCTCTCTGTCCACCAGGTCCTCCCTCCAGGCGCCCCTCTCTCTCTCTCTGTCCACCAGGCGCCCCTCTCTCTCTCTCTCTCTGTCCACCAGGCTCCTCCCTCCAGGCGCCCCTCTCTCTCTCTCTCTGTCCACCAGGCTCCTCCCTCCAGGCGCCCCTCTCTCTCTCTCTGTCCACCAGGCGCCCCTCTCTCTCTCTCTCTCTCTGTCCCACCAGGCGCCCCTCTCTCTCTCTCTCTCTCTGTCCACCAGGCTCCTTCCTCCAGACGCCTCTCTCTCTCTCTGTCCACCAGGCTCCTCCCTCCAGGCGCCCCTCTCTCTCTCTCTGTCCACCAGGCTCCTCCCTCCAGGCGCCCCTCTCTCTCTCTCTGTCCACCAGGCGCTCCCTCCAGGCGCCCCTCTCTCTCTCTGTCCACCAGGCTCCTCCCTCCAGGCGCCTCTCTCTCTCTCTCTCTCTCTCTCTCTGTCCACCAGGCGCCCCTCTCTCTCTCTCTGTCCACCAGGCTCCTCCCTCCAGGCGCCCCCCTCTCTCTCTCTCTCTCTCTCTCTCTCTCTGTCCACCAGGCTCCTTCCTCCAGACGCCTCTCTCTCTCTCTCTCTCTCTCTGTCCACCAGGCTCCTCCCTCCAGGCGCCCCTCTCTCTCTCTGTCCACCAGGCTCCTCCCTCCAGGCGCCCCTCTCTCTCTCTCTGTCCACCAGGCTCCTCCCTCCAGGCGCCCCTCTCTCTCTCTCTGTCCACCAGGCTCCTCCCTCCAGGCGCCCCTCTCTCTCTCTCTGTCCACCAGGCTCCTCCCTCCAGGCGCCCCTCTCTCTCTCTCTCTGTCCACCAGGCTCCTCCCTCCAGGCGCCCCTCTCTCTCTCTCTCTCTCTCTCTGTCCACCAGGCGCCTCTCTCTCTCTCTCTCTCTCTCTCTCTCTGTCCACCAGGCTCCTCCCTCCAGGCGCCCCTCTCTCTCTCTCTCTCTCTGTCCACCAGGCTCCTCCCTCCAGGCGCCCCTCTCTCTCTCTCTCTCTCTGTCCACCAGGCTCCTCCCTCCAGGCGCCCCTCTCTCTCTCTCTCTCTCTCTCTCTCTCTCTCTGTCCACCAGGCTCCTCCCTCCAGGCGCCCCCTCTCTCTCTCTCTCTCTCTCTCTCTCTCTCTCTGTCCACCAGGCTCCTCCCTCCAGGCGCCCCCCTCTCTCTCTCTCTCTCTCTCTCTGTCCACCAGGCTCCTCCCTCCAGGCGCCCCTCTCTCTCTCTCTCTCTCTGTCCACCAGGCTCCTCCCTCCAGGCGCCCCTCTCTCTCTCTCTCTGTCCACCAGGCTCCTCCCTCCAGGCGCCCCTCTCTCTCTCTCTCTGTCCACCAGGCTCCTCCCTCCAGGCGCCCCTCTCTCTCTCTCTCTGTCCACCAGGCTCCTCCCTCCAGGCGCCCCTCTCTCTCTCTCTCTGTCCACCAGGCTCCTCCCTCCAGGCGCCCCTCTCTCTCTCTCTCTGTCCACCAGGCTCCTCCCTCCAGGCGCCCCTCTCTCTCTCTCTCTGTCCACCAGGCTCCTCCCTCCAGGCGCCCCTCTCTCTCTGTCCACCAGGCTCCTCCCTCCAGGCGCCCCTCTCTCTCTCTCTCTGTCCACCAGGCTCCTCCCTCCAGGCGCCCCTCTCTCTCTCTCTCTGTCCACCAGGCTCCTCCCTCCAGGCGCCCCTCTCTCTCTCTCTCTGTCCACCAGGCTCCTCCCTCCAGGCGCCCCTCTCTCTCTCTCTGTCCACCAGGCTCCTCCCTCCAGGCGCCCCTCTCTCTCTCTCTCTCTCTCTGTCCACCAGGCTCCTCCCTCCAGGCGGCCCTCTCTCTCTGTCCACCAGGCTCCTCCCTCCAGGCGGCCCTCTCTCTCTGTCCACCAGGCTCCTCCCTCCAGGCGCCTCTCTCTCTCTCTCTCTCTCTCGTCCACCAGGCTCCTCCCTCCAGGCGCCCCTCTCTCTCTCTCTCTGTCCACCAGGCTCCTCCCTCCAGGCGCCCCTCTCTCTCTCTCTCTGTCCACCAGGCTCCTCCCTCCAGGCGCCCCTCTCTCTCTCTCTGTCCACCAGGCTCCTCCCTCCAGGCGCCCCTCTCTCTCTCTCTCTGTCCACCAGGCTCCTCCCTCCAGGCGCCCCTCTCTCTCTGTCCACCAGGCTCCTCCCTCCAGGCGCCCCTCTCTCTCTGTCCACCAGGCTCCTCCCTCCAGGCGCCCCTCTCTCTCTCTCTCTGTCCACCAGGCTCCTCCCTCCAGGCGCCCCTCTCTCTCTCTCTCTGTCCACCAGGCTCCTCCCTCCAGGCGCCCCTCTCTCTCTCTCTCTCTCTCTGTCCACCAGGCTCCTCCCTCCAGGCGCCCCTCTCTCTCTCTCTCTCTCTCTGTCCACCAGGCTCCTCCCTCCAGGCGCCCCTCTCTCTCTGTCCACCAGGCTCCTCCCTCCAGGCGGCCCTCTCTCTCTCTCTCTCTCTGTCCACCAGGCGCCCCTCTCTCTCTCTCTCTCTCTCTCTCTCTCTCTGTCCACCAGGCTCCTCCCTCCAGGCGCCCCTCTCTCTCTCTGTCCACCAGGCTCCTCCCTCCAGGCGCCCCTCTCTCTCTGTCCACCAGGCTCCTCCCTCCAGGCGCCCCTCTCTCTCTCTCTCTGTCCACCAGGCTCCTCCCTCCAGGCGCCCCTCTCTCTCTCTCTCTGTCCACCAGGCTCCTCCCTCCAGGCGCCCCTCTCTCTCTCTCTGTCCACCAGGCTCCTCCCTCCAGGCGCCCCTCTCTCTCTCTCTCTCTCTCTGTCCACCAGGCTCCTCCCTCCAGGCGGCCCTCTCTCTCTGTCCACCAGGCTCCTCCCTCCAGGCGGCCCTCTCTCTCTGTCCACCAGGCTCCTCCCTCCAGGCGCCTCTCTCTCTCTCTCTCTCTCTCTCTGTCCACCAGGCTCCTCCCTCCAGGCGCCCCTCTCTCTCTCTCTCTGTCCACCAGGCTCCTCCCTCCAGGCGCCCCTCTCTCTCTCTCTCTGTCCACCAGGCTCCTCCCTCCAGGCGCCCCTCTCTCTCTCTCTGTCCACCAGGCTCCTCCCTCCAGGCGCCCCTCTCTCTCTCTCTCTGTCCACCAGGCTCCTCCCTCCAGGCGCCCCTCTCTCTCTGTCCACCAGGCTCCTCCCTCCAGGCGCCCCTCTCTCTCTGTCCACCAGGCTCCTCCCTCCAGGCGCCCCTCTCTCTCTCTCTCTGTCCACCAGGCTCCTCCCTCCAGGCGCCCCTCTCTCTCTCTCTCTGTCCACCAGGCTCCTCCCTCCAGGCGCCCCTCTCTCTCTCTCTCTCTCTCTGTCCACCAGGCTCCTCCCTCCAGGCGCCCCTCTCTCTCTCTCTCTCTCTCTGTCCACCAGGCTCCTCCCTCCAGGCGCCCCTCTCTCTCTGTCCACCAGGCTCCTCCCTCCAGGCGGCCCTCTCTCTCTGTCCACCAGGCTCCTCCCTCCAGGCGCCTCTCTCTCTCTCTCTCTCTCTCTCTGTCCACCAGGCGCCCCTCTCTCTCTCTCTCTCTCTCTCTCTCTCTCTCTGTCCACCAGGCTCCTCCCTCCAGGCGCCCCTCTCTCTCTCTGTCCACCAGGCTCCTCCCTCCAGGCGCCCCTCTCTCTCTCTGTCCACCAGGCTCCTCCCTCCAGGCGCCCCTCTCTCTCTCTCTCTGTCCACCAGGCTCCTCCCTCCAGGCGCCCCTCTCTCTCTCTCTCTGTCCACCAGGCTCCTCCCTCCAGGCGCCCCTCTCTCTCTCTCTCTCTCTGTCCACCAGGCTCCTCCCTCCAGGCGCCCCTCTCTCTCTCTCTCTCTCTCTCTCTCTCTCTCTCTCTGTCCACCAGGCTCCTCCCTCCAGGCGCCCCTCTCTCTCTCTCTGTCCACCAGGCTCCTCCCTCCAGGCGCCCCTCTCTCTCTCTCTGTCCACCAGGCTCCTCCCTCCAGGCGCCCCTCTCTCTCTCTCTCTCTGTCCACCAGGCTCCTCCCTCCAGGCGCCCCTCTCTCTCTCTGTCCACCAGGCTCCTCCCTCCAGGCGCCTCTCTCTCTCTCTCTCTCTCTCTCTGTCCACCAGGCTCCTCCCTCCAGGCGCCCCTCTCTCTCTCTGTCCACCAGGCTCCTCCCTTCGGCCTCCGTTTCCATGTGTATTTGGTGTTTCCTGCTGCATTGTGGGAGTTGTAGTTTTCGTGTGAGATGTCGTCTTCCTCGGAGCAGTGCATTCTGGGTTCTATGGATGCAGCTCTGACTGTGACTGGAGTAATGTTGCTGCAGGATTGTGATTGGGTGAACTTGTTCTTGTATAGGTCACATGACCCCAGTGTGTATAGGCCCCGCCCTCCCACAGGTGATTGACATTGATCCTGTCTTATCGGTCATGAACAGAAGACGGACAAGGAGTCTGATTGGTGACTTTTATTATTCTGTGCGGTGATAGTCTGCAGGCTGGAGCGACGCTCTGCAGGGGATCACTTGTGCGTGCGCTGTGCGGGGGTGAAGTGGCTGCGCAGCGGCTCCCAGCAGCGGTGATAATCCTTATCCAGGCGGCTGCAGGTCTCCAGGCCCCAGCGGGTCACCGCCATGCTGAGCGAAGACTCGAACATGAAGGCCTGGACGAGACAAGAACAGGTCAGGATACATTGTAACAAACCCTCAGCTGTGAGTGGTCACTTCGAGTCTGCGACTAATGTGTCATGTGATGTCACTGCTTCGTTACAACATCAGGTCTGGATACATTGTAACAAACCCTCAGCTGTGAGATGTCATCACTTCCAGTCTGTGACTAATGTGTCATGTGACGTGCTGCATTGCATTGTGGGAGATCCTGGCACCTACCATTGTTCCTTCAGCCACTCGCTCCGGCGCCAGGTCGGCGTTACTCGCCTTCTCGAAGCATTCGGCGTCGGGCCCGTGGGGGGTCATGGCGCTGTGCAGGCTGCCGCCCCCCGGCTGGAACCCCTCCTCCTTGGCCTCGTAGTGACCCTTGATGAGCCCCATGAACTCGCTCATGCAGTTCCCTGTAGAGAGGACACTCCGCATTACGTACATGGAGGGTCTGACCGTGCAGTCGCCTCGGGGGGCACTTACTGTGATAATAGGGGGGGCGGAAGGTCCGATCCGCCACCCCCCAGCGCGGAGGGAAGATGACAAAATCTGCAATGGCCACCCCCGGCCTGAGGGACTTAGCGGTCAGAACGGTGAAGATGGACGGGTCCTGGAGACAAAGGGACACGATAACATAATCTGTAACCGGCCGAGACCCCCCAAATACCAGGTCACCCCAAAACTCACCGCGTGGTCAAACGCCACACAGTTAATGACCATGAAGTTGTCCAGATTGTACTTGTAGGGGGCGTAGTTCCCGTGCCAGGCGACCACATTGTACGGGGAGAAGCTCTGCAGGACAATGAGAAGATACAATGTCACCCCCCCCCCCATGACATCGGTGCCACAGGGACCCCCAGAAGTCTCTGATATCAGCAGCGGGTGATTGCTCTGACCCCATCCCTGCGAGGAGTCTCCCGGAGGGTCTGATCCCCCTCTCAGGAGACTTGTGTTACATTGGGGGCCGCGCTCCTTCCCATCACAGCTTCAGATTCATAACAGATGATGAAGGATTAGACAATTATAATGTCGGGGGTTTGTAATAAATAACTCATCAATATAAATTATATTTCTATATAAAACTATTATTAGTAATAAATTCTAATATAAACGACACAAGAGGAAAAGAAGTTTTCCCGTCACTTCCTGCTATAATCCGGAGATTCCTGAATAATAATTGTGGATAGAAATAATCTCCCTGCATAGTGCACCCATTACAGTGTCTCATAGGAAATCCCATGGCCAGGTATGTATATAGGGCAGGTGCTGCACCCATGGCTAGGTATGTATATAGGGCAGGTGCTGCACCCATGGCCAGGTATGTATATAGGGCAGGTGCTGCACCCATGGCTAGGTATGTATATAGGGCGGGTGCTGCACCCATGGCTAGGTATGTATATAGGGCAGGTGCTGCACCCATGGCCAGGTATGTATATAGGGCGGGTGCTGCACCCATGGCCAGGTATGGATATAGGGCGGGTGCTGCACCCATGGCTAGGTATGTATATAGGGCAGGTGCTGCACCCATGGCTAGGTATGGATATAGGGCGGGTGCTGCACCCATGGCTAGGTATGGATATAGGGCGGGTGCTGCACCCATGGCTAGGTATGTATATAGGGCGGGTGCTGCACCCATGGCTAGGTATGGATATAGGGCGGGTGCTGCACCCATGGCTAGCTATGGATATAGTTCGGGTGCTGCACCCATGGCTAGGTATGGATATAGGGCGGGTGCTGCACCCATGGCTAGGTATGGATATAGGGCGGGTGCTGCACCCATGGCTAGGTATGGATATAGGGCGGGTGCTGCACCCATGGCCAGGTATGGATATAGGGCGGGTGCTGCACCCATGGCCAGGTATGGATATAGGGCGGGTGCTGCACCCATGGCCAGGTATGGATATAGGGCGGGTGCTGCACCCATGGCCAGGTATGGATATAGGGCGGGTGCTGCACCCATGGCCAGGTATGGATATAGGGCGGGTGCTGCACCCATGGCCAGGTATGTATATAGGGCGGGTGCTGCACCCATGGCCAGGTATGGATATAGGGCGGGTGCTGCACCCATGGCCAGGTATGGATATAGGGCGGGTGCTGCACCCATGGCCAGGTATGGATATAGGGCGGGTGCTGCACCCATGGCTAGCTATGGATATAGTTCGGGTGCTGCACCCATGGCTAGGTATGGATATAGGGCGGGTGCTGCACCCATGGCTAGGTATGGATATAGGGCGGGTGCTGCACCCATGGCTAGGTATGGATATAGGGCGGGTGCTGCACCCATGGCCAGGTATGGATATAGGGCGGGTGCTGCACCCATGGCCAGGTATGGATATAGGGCGGGTGCTGCACCCATGGCCAGGTATGGATATAGGGCGGGTGCTGCACCCATGGCCAGGTATGGATATAGGGCGGGTGCTGCACCCATGGCCAGGTATGGATATAGGGCGGGTGCTGCACCCATGGCCAGGTATGTATATAGGGCGGGTGCTGCACCCATGGCTAGGTATGGATATAGGGCGGGTGCTGCACCCATGGCTAGGTATGGATATAGGGCGGGTGCTGCACCCATGGCTAGGTATGGATATAGGGCGGGTGCTGCACCCATGGCTAGGTATGGATATAGGGCGGGTGCTGCACCCATGGCTAGGTATGGATATAGGGCGGGTGCTGCACCCATGGCTAGGTATGGATATAGGGCGGGTGCTGCACCCATGGCGGTGCCTGACTACATGACTGCATGTATAAGGAGGGTAGAGGAGTCTATGGCGTCTCATTATCTATTCCTATACATTAGTTGGGGGCTGTTGCGCCCATCGCTGCACTTAGAGCGGCCGGACCTGCTCTGCGGAGAAGAGCTTCCCCTGGTACTTGCTGATGACGGTGTAGCCTCCGCTCACAGTCCTGTCCTCATACCAGGCCACAGGGGTCAGGAAGTCCCGGGGATTCGCCAGGCCGTTGGCTCCTGGAATAAAGTCCCACGGTTCGGATTATTCTGGGTAATATGTCTCCAATCCAGATTATAAATGTGTCCCAGACTCTCACCTATTGGTCCCAGGTCGGGGAGCTCAAAGTGAACCCCAAATACTTCAAGGACGTAACCTCTGGAGTCCCCAAAGACCTCAACACTGAAGCGCATTCCTTGCTGCCACACAGAGAGCATAGAAGAGTGAGAAGATGTTACATGATATGGGTCACCCCCCCCCCCCCATGTCACCTGGACCGCCCCCCCCCCCCCCATGTCACCTGGACCGCCCCCCCCACCACCACCACGTCACCTGGACCGTCCCCCCCACCACCACCACGTCACCTGGACCGCCCCACCACCACCACGTCACCTGGATAGGCCCCCCCCCCGTCACCTGGATAGGCACCCCCCCCCCGGTCACCTGGATATCCCCTCCCCTGGTCACCTGGATATCCCCTCCCCCATCACCTGGATACCTACCCCTCCCCCCCCGTCACCTGGATCCCCTCCCCCCCGTCACCTGGATGACGCAGATCTCATTAGGTTCCACCAGGATCTTCCCAAATTCAGTCAGGATCAGGAGTTTTCCTTGCTGCGGGACTGTGGGATAAAAAAGTCAGGTGACTGCAGTTACCGACCCTGACACTAGAGGGCAGCAGAGAGATGGGGAGCAAAAAATGTGAAGATTCATAAATGAGGGTCTCACCGATGAGGAAATCCCCGTCCGAGTTGTACAGGCACCTGGAGGGAAGACAAAGTCGTGACAGATCTCAGGGGAACCCCCATCACATTATACAGTTATAATAGTCGGGGGGGGGGGGGCTGACCTGTCAATCATGGAGACCCTGCAGGTGTATATGTGGATGGCGATCCCATTGCGTGACTTGGCGTCTCCGGCTCCGCACAGCGTGTACAGACCCTGCAGACAATCATCAGATGGACATTTACTGACCCCAAGTCTTATGGATCGTTAAAATTGGGGGACACATTGGGCGTCCATCGGGGGCCCCCCAAGTATAAGCCGCCTGGCACCGCGACCCAGGATGGGCTCATCACCGAGGCTGCTAGGGGGTCCCCAAGAAAGACCCTTCCCCTCCCAGGGCATCTGCCAGCAAAGAACAATGGAGTCGCGCTGCCTTCAGGGGACTGGTTAAAGGGTCCCCCCAACCCTAACAATGCCCCCCATTAACATTACTACCCGGGGTCGCCCTTATTGATGTATTATAATGACTCACATCCACAAAGTCCTGCTTCTTCTCTCCGACCACAAACGGCTTCCACCTCAGCTGCAGATGAAACACAAGCGGTTAATAGCGCCCCCTAGCGAGGACAATGCAGGACGTGCCACTTCTCAGTATTTCTTTATAGCAGTTACTGATACAAAGCTCCAAACCCTCTGTCAGGACAAGATAATATTCTCACTATCTGCAGCTGCCACTAGGGGGAGCTCAGGAACAGCAGCACATCACATAGAGAGCTCCACCTAGTGGTGGCCGCAGGTGGGAAGAACATTATCATCAGGTCTGTGCTGGGGATTTGTCAGTGACTGATCTCATAGAACTTCTCTGGCCCAGTTCTGCTCTACCGACCCAGTAAAGATTAGGGTATAGCGTCCACACTCTGCCTCTGGGGGGCGCTCACCTGGTTGGGGTCCGGCTCCACCTCGTCCCAGTTATGTGTCAGGTGTTTTTGCTCATAGGCCTCGAAGGGTTTGTGGCAGACGGAGGGCAGAATCCTGTACAGCCAGCTGGGGGCGACAAATACCAGGGATTATCACTCCCATCATCCCTGAATGGTTAATATAGGACCAGAGGCAAACCTGGATGATCCTGGTTGTTACCCAACTTTCCCGCAGTATAGCTGTGCAGTGACTGTATAGAGGATGTAATGACATGGCGGTGGCCACCAGGGGGCGCTGCTGACCTCTTACCTCCTCTTGTTGGAGCTTCGGGGGCAGGTGAAGGCAGAACCAGAGAGCTGCTCAGCGTACAGACCGTACGGACACACCTGGGGGGAGTTCTGCAGAACAACAACTCTGTCACACAAGGTTCCTGGACCTCTGCTGGCTGTCAGTGAATGCAGTCATTAACTATGTGCAGAGCCCTTCACATCAATAGGAATGTTTCTAATCACTGACAGCAATCAGAGGTACAGGGAATGGAATTACTTATTATATAATCATTACATTTAATCAACTTGCAAAATTAGCAAAAAATTATATTATTCCACCTGATGACACAGACCTGACCCTCGGGTAACGACCCCGGACACCGGGGATCCTCAGAGGAGAATTCATTCCCAAATCCAGGAAGATACTAAAATCAGAATGAAAGACGTCAGAGGATAAAACATCATGCAAGCATACATAGCCACCACTAGGGGGAGATCACTACATACACATTATACACCACCACTAGGAGGAGATCACTACATACACATTATACACCACCACTAGGGGGAGCTCACTACATACACATTATACACCACCACTAGGGGGAGATCACTACATACACATTATACACCACCACTAGGGGGAGCTCACTACATACACATTATACACCACCACTAGGGGGAGATCACTACATACACATTATACACCACCACTAGGAGGAGATCACTACATACACATTATACACCACCACTAGGGAGAGATCACTACATACACATTATACACCACCACTAGGGAGAGATCACTACATACACATTATACACCACCACTAGGGGGAGCTCACTACATACACATTATACACCACCACTAGGGAGAGATCACTACATACACATTATACACCACCACTAGGGGGAGATCACTACATACACATTATACACCACCACTAGGAGGAGATCACTACATACACATTATACACCACCACTAGGGGGAGCTCACTACATACACATTATACACCACCACTAGGGGGAGATCACTACATACACATTATACACCACCACTAGGGGGAGCTCACTACATACACATTATACACCACCACTAGGGAGAGATCACTACATACACATTATACACCACCACTAGGGAGAGATCACTACATACACATTATACACCACCACTAGGGAGAGATCACTACATACACATTATACACCACCACTAGGGGGAGATCACTACATACACATTATACACCACCACTAGGGGGAGATCACTACATACAGATTATACACCACCACTAGGGGGAGATCACTACATACACATTATACACCACCACTAGGAGGAGATCACTACATACACATTATACACCACCACTAGGAGGAGATCACTACATACAGATTATACACCACCACTAGGAGGAGATCACTACATACACATTATACACCACCACTAGGGGGAGCTCACTACATACACATTATACACCACCACTAGGAGGAGATCACTACATACAGATTATACACCACCACTAGGGGGAGATCACTACATACACATTATACACCACCACTAGGAGGAGATCACTACATACAGATTATACATCACCACTAGGGGGAGATCACTACATACAGATTATACACCACCACTAGGAGGAGATCACTACATACACATTATACACCACCACTAGGGGGAGATCACTACATACACATTATACACCACCACTAGGAGGAGATCACTACATACAGATTATACACCACCACTAGGGGGAGATCACTACATACAGATTATACACCACCACTAGGGGGAGGTCACTACATACACATTATACACCACCACTAGGGGGAGATCACTACATACACATTATACACCACCACTAGGGGGAGATCACTACATACACCACCACTAGGGGGAGATCACTACATACACATCATACACCACCACTAGGAGGAGATCACTACATACAGATTATACACCACCACTAGGGGGAGATCACTACATACACATTATACACCACCACTAGGAGGAGATCACTACATACACATTATACACCACCACTAGGAGGAGATCACTACATACAGATTATACACCACCACTAGGAGGAGATCACTACATACACATTATACATCACCACTAGGGGGAACTCACTACATACACATTATAAACCACCACTAGGGGGAAATCACTACATACAGATTATAGACCACCACTAGGGGGAGATCACTACATACAGATTATATACCACCACTAGGGGGAGATCACTACATACACATTATACACCACCACTAGGGGGAGATCACTACATACACATTATACACCACCACTAGGAGGAGATCACTACATACACATTATACACCACCACTAGGAGGAGATCACTACATACAGATTATACACCACCACTAGGAGGAGATCACTACATACAGATTATACACCACCACTAGGGGGAGATCACTACATACACATTATACACCACCACTAGGGGGAGCTCACTACATACACATTATACACCACCACTAGGGGGAGATCACTACATACACATTATACACCACCACTAGGGGGAGATCACTACATACACATTATACACCACCACTAGGGGGAGATCACTACATACAGATTATACATCACCACTAGGGGGAGATCACTACATACAGATTATACACCACCACTAGGAGGAGATCACTACATACACATTATACACCACCACTAGGGGGAGATCACTACATACACATTATACACCACCACTAGGAGGAGATCACTACATACAGATTATACACCACCACTAGGGGGAGATCACTACATACAGATTATACACCACCACTAGGGGGAGGTCACTACATACACATTATACACCACCACTAGGGGGAGATCACTACATACACATTATACACCACCACTAGGGGGAGATCACTACATACACCACCACTAGGGGGAGATCACTACATACACATCATACACCACCACTAGGAGGAGATCACTACATACAGATTATACACCACCACTAGGGGGAGATCACTACATACACATTATACACCACCACTAGGAGGAGATCACTACATACACATTATACACCACCACTAGGAGGAGATCACTACATACACATTATACACCACCACTAGGAGGAGATCACTACATACACATTATACATCACCACTAGGGGGAACTCACTACATACACATTATAAACCACCACTAGGGGGAAATCACTACATACAGATTATAGACCACCACTAGGGGGAGATCACTACATACAGATTATATACCACCACTAGGGGGAGATCACTACATACACATTATACACCACCACTAGGGGGAGATCACTACATACACATTATACACCACCACTAGGAGGAGATCACTACATACAGATTATACACCACCACTAGGAGGAGATCACTACATACAGATTATACACCACCACTAGGAGGAGATCACTACATACAGATTATACACCACCACTAGGGGGAGATCACTACATACACATTATACACCACCACTAGGGGGAGCTCACTACATACACATTATACACCACCACTAGGGGGAGATCACTACATACACATTATACACCACCACTAGGGGGAGATCACTACATACACATTATACACCACCACTAGGGGGAGATCACTACATACACATTATACACCACCACTAGGGGGAGATCACTACATACAGATTATACACCACCACTAGGAGGAGATCACTACATACAGATTATACACCACCACTAGGAGGAGATCACTACATACAGATTATACACCACCACTAGGAGGAGATCACTACATACACATTATACACCACCACTAGGGGAGGATCACTACATACAGATTATACACCACCACTAGGAGGAGATCACTACATACACATATACACCACCACTAGGGGGAGATCACTACATACAGATTATACACCACCACTAGGAGGAGATCACTACATACACATTATACACCACCACTAGGAGGAGATCACTACATACAGATTATACACCACCACTAGGAGGAGATCACTACATACAGATTATACACCACCACTAGGAGGAGATCACTACATACAGATTATACACCACCACTAGGGGGAGATCACTACATACAGATTATACACCACCACTAGGGGGAGATCACTACATACACATTATACACCACCACTAGGGGGAGATCACTACATACAGATTATACACCACCACTAGGGGGGGATCACTACATACACATTATACACCACCACTAGGGGGAGATCACTACATACAGATTATACACCACCACTAGGGGGAGATCACTACATACACATTATACACCACCACTAGGGGGAGATCACTACATACACATTATACACCACCACTAGGAGGAGATCACTACATACACATTATACACCACCACTAGGAGGAGATCACTACATACACATTATACACCACCACTAGGAGGAGATCACTACATACACATTATACACCACCACTAGGAGGAGATCACTACATACACATTATACACCACCACTAGGAGGAGATCACTACATACACATTATACATCACCACTAGGAGGAGATCACTACATACACATTATACACCACCACTAGGAGGAGATCACTACATACACATTATACACCACCACTAGGAGGAGATCACTACATACACATTATACACCACCACTAGGGGGAGATCACTACATACACATTATACATCACCACTAGGAGGAGATCACTACATACACATTATACACCACCACTAGGGGGAGATCACTACATACACATTATACACCACCACTAGGGGGAGATCACTACATACACATTATACACCACCACTAGGGGGAGGTCACTACATACACATTATACACCACCACTAGGGGGAGCTCACTACATACACATTATACATCACCACTAGGAGGAGATCACTACATACACATTATACACCACCACTAGGAGGAGATCACTACATACAGATTATACACCACCACTAGGAGGAGATCACTACATACACATTATACACCACCACTAGGGGGAGCTCACTACATACAGATTATACACCACCACTAGGGGGAGATCACTACATACACATTATACACCACCACTAGGGGGAGATCACTACATACAGATTATACACCACCACTAGGAGGAGATCACTACATACACATTATACACCACCACTAGGGGGAGATCACTACATACACATTATACACCACCACTAGGAGGAGATCACTACATACACATTATACACCACCACTAGGAGGAGATCACTACATACAGATTATACACCACCACTAGGAGGAGATCACTACATACAGATTAATTATACACCACCACTAGGGGGAGATCACTACATACACATTATACACCACCACTAGGAGGAGATCACTACATACACATTATACACCACCACTAGGAGGAGCTCACTACATACAGATTATACACCACCACTAGGAGGAGCTCACTACATACAGATTATACACCACCACTAGGAGGAGATCACTACATACACATTATACATCACCACTAGGGGGAGCTCACTACATACACATTATACACCACCACTAGGGGGAGATCACTACATACAGATTATACACCACCACTAGGGGGAGATCACTACATACAGATTATACACCACCACTAGGAGGAGCTCACTACATACAGATTATACACCACCACTAGGGGGATATCACTACATACACATTATACACCACCACTAGGAGGAGATCACTACATACACATTATACATCACCACTAGGGGGAGCTCACTACATACACATTATACACCACCACTAGGGGGAGATCACTACATACAGATTATACACCACCACTAGGAGGAGATCACTACATACAGATTATACACCACCACTAGGAGGAGATCACTACATACAGATTATACACCACCACTAGGGTGAGATCACTACATACAGATTATACACCACCACTAGGAGGAGATCACTACATACAGATTATACACCACCACTAGGGTGAGATCACTACATACACATTATACACCACCACTAGGAGGAGATCACTACATACAGATTATACACCACCACTAGGGTGAGATCACTACATACAGATTATACACCACCACTAGGGGGAGATCACTACATACACATTATACACCACCACTAGGGGGAGATCACTACATACAGATTATACACCACCACTAGGAGGAGATCACTACATACAGATTATACACCACCACTAGGGGGAGATCACTACATACACATTATACACCACCACTAGGGGGAGATCACTACATACACATTATACACCACCACTAGGAGGAGATCACTACATACAGATTATACACCACCACTAGGGTGAGATCACTACATACAGATTATACACCACCACTAGGAGGAGATCACTACATACAGATTATACACCACCACTAGGGTGAGATCACTACATACACATTATACACCACCACTAGGAGGAGATCACTACATACAGATTATACACCACCACTAGGGGGAGATCACTACATACACATTATACACCACCACTAGGCGGCGATCACTACATACACATTATACACCACCACTAGGAGGAGATCACTACATACACATTATACACCACCACTAGGGGGAGATCACTACATACACATTATACACCACCACTAGGGGGAGATCACTACATACACATTATACACCACCACTAGGGAGAGATCACTACATACACATTATACACCACCACTAGGAGGAGATCACTACATACACATTATACACCACCACTAGGAGGAGATCACTACATACAGATTATACACCACCACTAGGAGGAGATCACTACATACACATTATACACCACCACTAGGGGGAGATCACTACATACAGATTATACACCACCACTAGGAGGAGATCACTACATACAGATTATACACCACCACTAGGAGGAGATCACTACATACACATTATACACCACCACTAGGGGGAGATCACTACATACACATTATACACCACCACTAGGGGGAGATCACTACATACACATTATACACCACCACTAGGGGGAGATCACTACATACACATTATACACCACCACTAGGAGGAGATATGTGGTTGTAGATTTCTCTGGGGAGTAGGGGGACGGTAGGAGGAAAGTAGTTGTATTCTCTGGATCGGGTCGTCCATCCTGTGGCTACTTTTGTCACCACTGCTGTGCTCTGTGCACTCAGGAGAATCTGCCAGATAAAGCTGCTGAGTCACAATGTGTCAGGACTCGCAGCACATGGGAAAAATTACTGAAGATCTGAAGACCCCGGATAAATACTAGGAGGAGGAGGGAAGTGCAGCATTTATACAGATACAAGAGGAGGTCCTCTGCTCAGGAGCCGCGTGACAGCCAAATGGCTGATAACAGAGAGTAATAGCTTGTATCTCCTGGTGTCTGGCTGCTGGCGGTGACCTTTGGTTGGGTCCTCTCCTCCCTGCAGGTCCTTCCTGTCCCCCTCCCTCTCGGTAGAACACCCGGTGGGATGATTGATGGATGAAGGGCGGAGCCTGCGGGGGGCGCTCTCTCTCCTGCTGACGAGTCTCTAATTAAACCTGTTTATGTTTACAGAAGATGATTCAGGATTAACCCCCGACAGGACGTCAGGGAACGAGGTGTCAGCAGCCGCAGCAGATCTCCTCTATCCGGCTTCTCTGCTGCTGGAGATCTAAGAGAGCACAGGAGCACCCACTACACCCTGCCATAGCCCCCAGACCACGGCACAGCACTGTAGCACCCACTACACCCTGCCACAGCTCCCAGACCACGGCACAGCACAGGAGCACCCACTACACCCTGCCACAGAGGTCAGAAGATGATGTCACAGCCCCCAGACCATGGCACAGCATCAGAGCACCCACTACACCCTGCCACAGAGGTCAGAAGATGATATCACAGCCCCCAGACCACGGCACAGCACTGGAGCACCCACTACACCTTGCCACAGAGATCAGAAGATGATGTCACAGCCCCCAGACCATGGCACAGCATCAGAGCACCCACTACACCCTGCCACAGAGGTCAGAAGATGATGTCACAGCTCCCAGACCATGGCACAGCACTGGAGCACCCACTACACCCTGCCACAGAGGTCAGAAGATGATATCACAGCCCCCAGACCACGGCACAGCACCGGAGCACCGACTACACCCTGCCACAGAGGTCAGAAGACGATGTCACAGCTCCCAGACCACGGCACAGCACTGGAGCACCCACTACACCCTGCCACAGAGATCAGAAGATGATGTCACAGCCCCCAGACCATGGCACAGCCTCAGAGCACCCACTACACCCTGCCACAGAGGTCAGAAGATGATATCACAGCTCCCAGACCATGGCACAGCACTGGAGCACCCACTACACCCTGCCACAGCTCCCAGACCACGGCACAGCACAGGAGCACCCACTACACCCTGCCACAGAGGTCAGAAGATGATATCACAGCCCCCAGACCATGGCACAGCATCAGAGCACCCACTACACCCTTCCACAGAGGTCAGAAGATGATGTCACAGCCCCCAGACCACGGCACAGCACCGGAGCACCCACTACACCCTGCCACAGCTCCCAGACCACGGCACAGCACAGGAGCACCCACTACACCCTGCCACAGAGGTCAGAAGATGATATCACAGCCCCCAGACCATGGCACAGCATCAGAGCACCCACTACACCCTTCCACAGAGGTCAGAAGATGATGTCACAGCCCCCAGACCACGGCACAGCACCGGAGCACCCACTACACCCTTCCACAGAGGTCAGAAGATGATGTCACAGCCTCCAGACCACGGCACAGCACCGGAGCACCTTCTTCACCCTGCCACAGAGGTCAGAAGAAGGTGTCACAGCCCCCAGCACGGCATCGGAGCACCCACTGCACCTTGCCACGAATGTCAGAAGATGATGTCACAGCCCCCAGACCACAGCACAGCATCAGAGCACCCACTACACCTTGCCACGAATGTCAGAAGATGATGTCACAGCCCCCAGACCACGGCACTGCACCGGAGCACCCACTACACCCTGCCACAGAGGTCAGAAGATGATGTCACAGCCCCCAGACCACGGCACTGCACCGGAGCACCCACTACACCCTGCCACAGAGGTCAGAAGATGATGTCACAGCCCCCAGACCACGGCACTGCACCAGAGCACTGGACAGTACCATAGAGGTTGTAGAGTCTGGGTGTAGACTCTGGCAGAGGGAATGGGGCATGGAGGAGACCATTCCCTTTCTGTATCAATTCCTCATGGTTTTCTAGATCTCTGCTTGCTGTCATTCTATAGGAAGCTTCATTATTTTCTTCCAGTGGAAAAATAAAAGAACAATCCCAGGTCATGTGATGTCACACAGGTGCACGGCTCATTATATCCCTGGTCATGTGATGTCACACAGGTGCACAGCTCATTATATCCCTGGTCATGTGATGTCACACAGGTGCACGGCTTGTTATATCCCTAGTCATGTGATGTCACACAGGTGCATGGTTCGTTATATCCCTGGTCATGTGATGTCACACAGGTGCACGGCTCGTTATATCCCTGGTCATGTGATGTCACACAGGTGTATGGCTCATTATATCCCTGGCCATGTGATGTCACACAGGTGCACGGCTCGTTATATCCCTGGTCGTGCGATGTCACACAGGTGCACGGCTCATTATATCCCAGGTCATGTGATGTCACACAGGTGCACGGCTCGTTATATCCCTGGTCGTGCGATGTCACACAGGTGCACGGCTCATTATATCCCTGGTCATGTGATGTCACACAGGTGCACGGCTCGTTATATCCCTGGTCGTGCGATGTCACACAGGTGCACGGCTCATTATATCCCTGGTCATATGATGTCACACAGGTGCACGGCTCATTATATCCCTGGTCATGTGATGTCACACAGGTGCATGGTTCGTTATATCCCTGGTCATGTGATGTCACACAGGTGCTCGGCTCGTTATATCCCTGGTCATGTGATGTCACACAGGTGCTCGGCTCATTATAACCCTGGTCATGTGATGTCACACAGGTGGCTGGCTGCAGAGAGCACAGCAGTGTGAGGTCTGATTACACATCTCTCCAGGGACAGTACATAACACTGGCTGCAGAGAGCACAGAACACAGCAGTGTGAGGTCTGATTACACATCTCTCCAGGGACAGTACATAACACTGGCTGCAGAGAGCACAGAGCACAGCAGTGTGAGGTCTGATTACACATCTCTCCAGGAACAATACTAACACTGGCTGCAGGGAGCACAGAGCACAGCAGTGTGAGGTCTGATTACACATCTCTCCAGGGACAATACATAACACTGGCTGCAGAGAGCACAGAGCACAGCAGTGTGAGGTCTGATTACACATCTCTCCAGGGACCATACATAACACTGGCTGCAGAGAGCACAGAGCACAGCAGTGTGAGGTCTGATTACACATCTCTCCAGGGACAGTACACAACACTGGCTGCAGAGAGCACAGAGCACAGCAGTGTGAGGTCTGATTACACATCTCTCCAGGGACAGTACACAACACTGGCTGCAGAGAGCACAGAGCACAGCAGTGTGAGGTCTGATTACACATCTCTCCAGGGACAGTACATAACACTGGCTGCAGAGAGCACAGCAGTGTGAGGTCTGATTACAAATCTCTCCAGGGACAATACATAACACTGGCTGCAGAGAGCACAGAGCACAGCAGTGTGAGGTCTGATTACACATCTCTCCAGGGACAATACATAACACTGGCTGCAGAGAGCACAGAGCACAGCAGTGTGAGGTCTGATTACACATCTCTCCAGGGACAATACATAACACTGGCTGCAGAGAGCACAGAGCACAGCAGTGTGAGGTCTGATTACACATCTCTCCAGGGACAGTACACAACACTGGCTGCAGAGAGCACAGAGCACAGCAGTGTGAGGCCTGATTACACATCTCTCCAGGGACAATACATAACACTGGCTGCAGAGAGCACAGAGCACAGCAGTGTGAGGTCTGATTACACATCTCTCCAGGGACAGTACACAACACTGGCTGCAGAGAGCACAGAGCACAGCAGTGTGAGGTCTGATTACACATCTCTCCAGGGACAGTACATAACACTGGCTGCAGAGAGCACAGCAGTGTGAGGTCTGATTACAAATCTCTCCAGGGACAATACATAACACTGGCTGCAGAGAGCACAGAGCACAGCAGTGTGAGGTCTGATTACACATCTCTCCAGGGACAATACATAACACTGGCTGCAGAGAGCACAGAGCACAGCAGTGTGAGGTCTGATTACACATCTCTCCAGGGACAATACATAACACTGGCTGCAGAGAGCACAGAGCACAGCAGTGTGAGGTCTGATTACACATCTCTCCAGGGACAATACATAACACTGGCTGCAGAGAGCACAGAGCACAGCAGTGTGAGGTCTGATTACACATCTCTCCAGGGACAATACATAACACTGGCTGCAGAGAGCACAGGGCACAGCAGTGTGAGGTCTGATTACACATCTCTCCAGGGACAATACATAACACTGGCTGCAGAGAGCACAGAGCACAGCAGTGTGAGGTCTGATTACACATCTCTTCAGGGGCAATACATAACACTGGCTGCAGAGAGCACAGAGCACAGCAGTGTGAGGTCTGATTACACATCTCTCCAGGGACCATACATAACACTGGCTGCAGAGAGCACAGAGCACAGCAGTGTGAGGTCTGATTACACATCTCTCCAGGGACAATACATAACACTGGCTGCAGATAGCACAGAGCACAGCAGTGTGAGGTCTGATTACACATCTCTCCAGGGACAATACATAACACTGGCTGCAGAGAGCACAGAGCACAGCAGTGTGAGGTCTGATTACACATCTCTCCAGGGACAATACATAACACTGGCTGCAGAGAGCACAGAGCACAGCAGTGTGAGGTCTGATTACACATCTCTCCAGGGACCATACATAACACTGGCTGCAGAGAGCACAGAGCACAGCAGTGTGAGGTCTGATTACACATGTATTGTCCCTGGAGAGATGTGTAATCAGACCTCACACTGCTGTGCTCTGTGCTCTCTGCAGCCAGTGTTATGTATGGTCCCTGGAGAGATGTGTAATCAGACCTCACACTGCTGTGCTCTGTGCTCTCTGCAGCCAGTGTTATGTATTGTCCCTGGAGAGATGTGTAATCAGACCTCACACTGCTGTGCTCTGTGCTCTCTGCAGCCAGTGTTATGTATTGTCCCTGGAGAGATGTGTAATCAGACCTCACACTGCTGTGCTCTGTGCTATCTGCAGCCAGTGTTATGTATTGTCCCTGGAGAGATGTGTAATCAGATCTCACACTGCTGTGCTCTGTGCTATCTGCAGCCAGTGTTATGTATTGTCCCTGGAGAGATAACACTGGCTGCAGATAGCACAGAGCACAGCAGTGTGAGATCTGATTACACATCTCTCCAGGGACAATACATAACACTGGCTGCAGAGAGCACAGAGCACAGCAGTGTGAGGTCTGATTACACATCTCTCCAGGGACAATACATAACACTGGCTGCAGAGAGCACAGAGCACAGCAGTGTGAGGTCTGATCAGACATCTCTCCAGGGACAATACATAACACTGGCTGCAATATGTGGGGTGACACCCGGTGACACTTCTTTACCTGACACTTATCTGTATTATTTATAAAGAAACCATCCATCCCATGATGCTCTACAAGCAGTAAGGGGTTCACATACTTATATTTGGCGCCACCTTGTAGCAGGATGTCGCACACGGTTATATCACGTTGTATTATGGGATAGCTGGGGGAGGTCTATCACTTTTACCCCCCTGTGGGGCAGTTTAGGCTGGGATGGGGTTAATAAGTGACAGCGGCAGGAATGTGACTTTGATGTTCGGAGGGTGAACGCTTCCATGTGGATGAACATTTGGGCAGATGTGGGAGCGCCGGCTGTGATTGGCTGAGAGGGGAACAGCCCACCCATCCGCCCTCCACCGCCCCCATCACCCACTGACACTGCACATCAGGAGGCATCAAAGGTCACAGATAGCGAGAGGCCGCAGAGCAGGACTACAACTCCCAGCATCTCCAGACTACAGTACAAGAAAGGCTGTTACACCCCTCATATGTCGCCCGAGCTCATGGGGGCCGCATTGTATGAATTGTAATCCGTCAGGACAACATATCCCCTCCCCTGACAGCAAGCAGAGATACTGAAAATGGTCACAGACATTACGAGGGAACGAGATATGGTGTCATAAAGTGCTGCAACTTTCTACATGAACAGACTTTCTGAAGACCTCTGCTTGCTGTCAGTGAATGGTTAATTATGTCTAGTCCAGCACAAGTGGAGACAAGTTGTATCCAGTCTCTAGACAAGGTTGAGCTGATACATTGTAGCGAAACCTGTACATACCTCTGCTGGGGATATGCTACAATTGCATCCAGTCCAGACAATGCTCTGTGAGTGCTCAGCATTGACTACAGCCTGATACATTGTAGCAAACCTGTACGGAGCTTGTCCTGCTCTCAGCAGAGAAAGTTATACTCCAGACTGATACATTGTAGCAAACTAGCAGAGAGCATCGTACATCAGCTGCTGATGGATTGTCCACATTGGATACAACAGAAGCAAACCCTCAGCTAAACACAGGAAAAGATTTCACTGGATGCCAACAGGTTTCCTTCTTATTCCCTGACAGCAAGCAGAGGTCTTGATGATGAAGAATAGACACAGAACTGGAGCCCCTTTAGTTTTGGGTATTGTAGCACCACAAGTAGCAGCAAGTCTCATGAAGCAGGAGGATGTGAATACGCCCCCTCCCCCGCAGGACCTACCTTGAGCTCTGCCATGATGGGTCCCTGCTGCTCTCTGCGTCCTAGATCTGCGCTCTGCGAGGATATAACCAGTCGCTCAATGTGGAGTTGATTAGACGCAGGCCCCTTACACAACTCTGCAGAGCGAGGGGGGCGGGGGAGGGTGCCTCTGTGTGCACGGGTCACTGACACAACTCACCACAGGTGTCCGATCCTACACTGCACAGACCACAGCAAGCAGAGGAGCACCAAATCCACTGCTAATACATCTGACCTGCCTGTAGCCACCACTAGGGGGAGCTCACTGCATACACATTATACACCACCACTAGGGGGAGATCACTACATACACATTATACACCACCACTAGGGGGAGATCACTACATACACATTATACACCACCACTAGGGGGAGATCACTACATACACATTATACACCACCACTAGGGGGAGATCACTACATACACATTATACACAACCACTAGGAGGAGATCACTACATACACATTATACACCACCACTAGGGGGAAATCACTACATACACATTATACACCACCACTAGGAGGAGATCACTACATACACATTATACACCACCACTAGGGGGAAATCACTACATACACATTATACACCACCACTAGGAGGAGATCACTACATACACATTATACACCACCACTAGGGGGAGATCACTACATACAGATTATACATCACCACTAGGAGGAGATCACTACATACAGATTATACATCACCACTAGGGGGAGATCACTACATACAGATTATACACCACCACTAGGAGGAGATCACTACATACACATTATACACCACCACTAGGAGGAGATCACTACATACAGATTATACATCACCACTAGGAGGAGATCACTACATACAGATTATACACCACCACTAGGGGGAGTTCACTACATACACATTATACACCACCACTAGGGGGAGATCACTACATACACATTATACACCACCACTAGGGGGAGATCACTACATACACATTATACACCACCACTAGGAGGAGATCACTACATACACATTATACACCACCACTAGGGGGAGATCACTACATACACATTATACACCACCACTAGGAGGAGCTCACTACATACACATTATACACCACCACTAGGAGGAGATCACTACATACACATTATACACCACCACTAGGGGGAGATCACTACATACACATTATACACCACCACTAGGGGGAGATCACTACATACACATTATACATCACCACTAGGAGGAGATCACTACATACACATTATACACCACCACTAGGGGGAGCTCACTACATACAGATTATACACCACCACTAGGAGGAGATCACTACATACACATTATACACCACCACTAGGAGGAGATCACTACATACACATTATACACCACCACTAGGGGGAGATCACTACATACACATTATACACCACCACTAGGGGGAGATCACTACATACACATTATACACCACCACTAGGAGGAGCTCACTACATACACATTATACACCACCACTAGGGGGAGATCACTACATACACATTATACACCACCACTAGGGGGAGATCACTACATACACATTATACACCACCACTAGGGGGAGCTCACTACATACACATTATACACCACCACTAGGGGGAGCTCACTACATACAGATTATACACCACCACTAGGGGGAGATCACTACATACACATTATACACCACCACTAGGGGGAGATCACTACATACACATACACCACCACTAGGAGGAGATCACTACATACACATTATACACCACCACTAGGAGGAGATCACTACATACACATTATACACCACCACTAGGGGGAGATCACTACATACAGATTATACACCACCACTAGGGGGAGATCACTACATACAGATTATACACCACCACTAGGGGGAGATCACTACATACAGATTATACACCACCACTAGGGGGAGATCACTACATACAGATTATACACCACCACTAGGAGGAGATCACTACATACACATTATACACCACCACTAGGGGGAGATCACTACATACACATTATACACCACCACTAGGAGGACATCCCTACATACAGATTATACACCACAACTAGGGGGAGCTCACTATATACAGATTATACACCACCTCTAGGGGGAGATCACTACATACAGATTATACACCACCACTAGAGGGAGATCACTACATACACATTATACACCACCACTAGGAGGAGATCACTACATACACATTATACATCACCACTAGGGGGAGATCACTACATACACATTATACCCCACCACTAGGGGGAGATCACTACATACACATTATACACCACCACTAGGAGGAGATCACTACATACACATTATACACCACCACTAGGGGGAGATCACTACATACAGATTATACACCACCACTAGGGGGAGATCACTACATACACATTATACACCACCACTAGGAGGAGATCACTACATACAGATTATACACCACCACTAGAGGGAGATCACTACATACACATTATACACCACCACTAGGAGGAGCTCACTACATACACATTATACACCACCACTAGGAGGAGATCACTACATACACATTATACACCACCACTAGGGGGAGATCACTACATACAGATTATACACCACCACTAGGGGGAGATCACTACATACAGATTATACACCACCACTAGGGGGAGATCACTACATACACATTATACACCACCACTAGGGGGAGATCACTACATACACATTATACACCACCACTAGGGGGAGATCACTACATACACATTATACACCACCACTAGGGGGAGATCACTACATACAGATTATACACCACCACTAGGAGGAGATCACTACATACAGATTATACACCACCACTAGGGGGAGATCACTACATACAGATTATACATCACCACTAGGGGGAGATCACTACATACAGATTATACACCACCACTAGGGGGAGATCACTACATACACATTATACACCACCACTAGAGGGAGATCACTACATACAGATTATACACCACCACTAGGAGGAGATCACTACATACACATTATACACCACCACTAGGGGAGATCACTACATACAGATTATACACCACCACTAGGGGGAGATCACTACATACACATTATACACCACCACTAGGAGGAGATCACTACATACACATTATACACCACCACTAGGAGGAGATCACTACATACAGATTATACACCACCACTAGGAGGAGATCACTACATACACATTATACACCACCACTAGGGGGAGATCACTACATACAGATTATACACCACCACTAGGGGGAGATCACTACATACACATTATACACCACCACTAGGAGGAGATCACTACATATAGATTATACACCACCACTAGGAGGAGATCACTACATACACATTATACACCACCACTAGGAGGAGATCACTACATATAGATTATACACCACCACTAGGAGGAGATCACTACATACACATTATACACCACCACTAGGGAGAGATCACTACATACACATTATACACCACCACTAGGAGGAGATCACTACATACACATTATACACCACCACTAGGGGGAGATCACTACATACACATTATACACCACCACTAGGGGGAGATCACTACATACACATTATACACCACCACTAGGGGGAGATCACTACATACACATTATACACCACCACTAGGGGGAGATCACTACATACAGATTATACACCACCACTAGGAGGAGATCACTACATACAGATTATACACCACCACTAGGGGGAGATCACTACATACAGATTATACATCACCACTAGGGGGAGATCACTACATACAGATTATACACCACCACTAGGGGGAGATCACTACATACACATTATACACCACCACTAGGGGGAGATCACTACATACACATTATACACCACCACTAGAGGGAGATCACTACATACAGATTATACACCACCACTAGAGGGAGATCACTACATACACATCATACACCACCACTAGGGGGAGATCACTACATACACATCATACACCACCACTAGGAGGAGATCACTACATACAGATTATACACCACCACTAGGGGAGATCACTACATACAGATTATACACCACCACTAGGGGGAGATAACTACATACACATTATACACCACCACTAGGAGGAGATCACTACATACACATTATACACCACCACTAGGGGAGATCACTACATACAGATTATACACCACCACTAGGGGGAGATCACTACATACACATTATACACCACCACTAGGGGGAGATCACTACATACACATTATACACCACCACTAGGGGGAGATCACTACATACACATTATACACCACCACTAGGAGGAGATCACTACATACACATTATACACCACCACTAGGAGGAGATAACTACATACACATTATACACCACCACTAGGGGGAGATCACTACATACACATTATACACCACCACTAGGAGGAGATCACTACATACACATTATACACCACCACTAGGGGGAGATCACTACATACAGATTATACACCACCACTAGGAGGAGATCACTACATACAGATTATACACCACCACTAGGGGGGCATCACTACATACAGATTATACACCACCACTAGGGGGAGATCACTACATACAGATTATACACCACCACTAGGAGGAGATCACTACATACAGATTATACGCCACCACTAGGGGGAGATCACTACATACAGATTATACACCACCACTAGGGGGAGATCACTACATACAGATTATACCCTACCACTAGGGGGAGCTCACTACATACAGATTATACACCACCACTAGGGGGGCATCACTACATACAGATTATACACCACCACTAGGAGGAGATCACTACATACAGATTATACACCACCACTAGGGGGAGATCACTACATACACATTATACACCACCACTAGGGGGAGATCACTACATACACATTATACACCACCACTAGGAGGAGATCACTACATACAGATTATACACCACCACTAGGGGGGCATCACTACATACAGATTATACACCACCACTAGGAGGAGATCACTACATACAGATTATACACCACCACTAGGAGGAGATCACTACATACACATTATACACCACCACTAGGGGGAGATCACTACATACAGATTATACACCACCACTAGGGGGAGATCACTACATACACATTATACACCACCACTAGGGGGAGATCACTACATACACATTATACACCACCACTAGGAGGAGATCACTACATACACATTATACACCACCACTAGGGGGAGATCACTACATACAGATTATACACCACCACTAGGGGGAGATCACTACATACACATTATACACCACCACTAGGGGGAGATCACTACATACACATTATACACCACCACTAGGGGGAGATCACTACATACACATTATACACCACCACTAGGGGGAGATCACTACATACAGATTATACACCACCACTAGGAGGAGATCACTACATACACATTATACACCACCACTAGGAGGAGATCACTACATACAGATTATACACCACCACTAGGGGGAGATCACTACATACACATTATACACCACCACTAGGAGGAGATCACTACATACACATTATACACCACCACTAGGGGGAGATCACTACATACAGATTATACACCACCACTAGGGGGAGATCACTACATACAGATTATACACCACCACTAGGGGGAGATCACTACATACACATTATACACCACCACTAGGGGGAGATCACTACATACAGATTATACACCACCACTAGGGGGAGATCACTACATACAGATTATACACCACCACTAGGGGGAGATCACTACATACACATTATACACCACCACTAGGGGGAGATCACTACATACAGATTATACACCACCACTAGGGGGAGATCACTACATACACATTATACACCACCACTAGGAGGAGATCACTACATACACATTATACACCACCACTAGGAGGAGCTCACTACATACACATTATACACCACCACTAGGAGGAGATCACTACATACACATTATACACCACCACTAGGAGGAGATCACTACATACACATTATACACCACCACTAGGGGGAGATCACTACATACACATTATACACCACCACTAGGGGGAGATCACTACATACAGATTATACACCACCACTAGGGGGAGATCACTACATACAGATTATACACCACCACTAGGGGGAGATCACTACATACAGATTATACACCACCACTAGGGGGAGATCACTACATACACATTATGCACCACCACTAGGAGGAGATCACTACATACACATTATACACCACCACTAGGAGGAGATCACTACATACACATTATACACCACCACTAGGGGGAGATCACTACATACACATTATACACCACTACTAGGGGGAGCTCACTACATACACATTATACACCACCACTAGGAGGAGATCACTACATACAGATTATACACCACCACTAGGGGGAGCTCACTACATACACATTATACCCCATCACAAGGTATGAGACGTGATGAGGATTAAGGGGAACTTACTGAATGTGAAGTGGATTCTCATGTTTCATCTTTTACATAAAGAAACTTAACCTAAAACCTTTTGTAATCGGATTACGATGCGATTACAAATCTTGTTGTAATATGTGAACACAGCCAAAGAGCTGCATGCAACCCATGTTTCTCCATTTGAGTGGTGGGTACTAATGTTATCAGTGGGGGCAAAGGAGCAACTCAACGCAGAGACCCAAGAGCACAGCAGTGTGAGGACACATCTCACAGACAGGGGGCAGCACTACAGGCCAGATAGGAGGTTTATTCAGATGAAATAATAAAACAATCTCCTCTGCTGCTCCAGTGTCTGCTGACAGCTGACAAGTGTCCTCCAGCCCAAGTGCATTATGGGAAGGCAGCTGTGAGGGGAGCACTGTCCTATAGCCACCAGCAGAATAAGGAGTGCAGCTCTGGAGTATAACGCAGCCTGGGGAACAAATATAGAGACAGAATCACAAGAAGTGATTGTAAATATCACAATATTTACAATAGAACATTCCAGTTGATACAATGTAACACACGGGGGTCGGAACCAAGAAAATTCTTATGAATAACAATCTGCCAGTTTGGCACCGTTGATCCGGTCACATGACCAACTTCCAGGCTCTTTTTGACTGATACATCAGATGTGGCCGTTGTTACTGTCCATATAGGTCCTTATTGAAAGGCAAAGCTGATAGGTCAGTAACTCAGTCATAGTGAAGACTCTTAAAGGATCCAAAACGCTTCCTATCGGAGAATCCAGGCATCTAGGGAGAGAAAGAAGAGAAGAAATAAGGTCTGCACCAGCAGCAGAATAGTGAGTGCAGCTCTGGGGTATAATACATGATGTAACTCAGGATCAGTACAGGATAAGTAATGTCATGTATGTACACAGTGACTGCACCAGCAGCAGAATAGTGAGTGCAGCTCTGGGGTATAATACAGGATGTAACTCAGGATCAGTACAGGATAAGTAATGTCATGTATGTACACAGTGACTGCACCAGCAGCAGAATAGTGAGTGCAGCTCTGGGGTATAATACAGGATGTAACTCAGGATCAGTACAGGATAAGTAATGTCATGTATGTACACAGTGACTGCACCAGCAGCAGAATAGTGAGTGCAGCTCTGGGGTATAATACAGGATGTAACTCAGGATCAGTACAGGATAAGTAATGTCATGTATATACACAGTGACTGCACCAGCAGAATAGTGAGTGCAGCTCTGGGGTATAATACAGGATGTAACTCAGGATCAGTACAGGATAAGTAATGTCATGTATGTACACAGTGACTGCACCAGCAGCAGAATAGTGAGTGCAGCTCTGGGGTATAATACATGATGTAACTCAGGATCAGTACAGGATAAGTAATGTCATGTATGTACACAGTGACTGCACCAGCAGCAGAATAGTGAGTGCAGCTCTGGGGTATAATACAGGATGTAACTCAGGATCAGTACAGGATAAGTAATGTCATGTATGTACACAGTGACTGCACCAGCAGCAGAATAGTGAGTGCAGCTCTGGGGTATAATACAGGATGTAACTCAGGATCAGTACAGGATAAGTAATGTCATGTATGTACACAGTGACTGCACCAGCAGCAGAATAGTGAGTGCAGCTCTGGGGTATAATACAGGATGTAACTCAGGATCAGTACAGGATAAGTAATGTCATGTATGTACACAGTGACTGCACCAGCAGCAGAATAGTGAGTGCAGCTCTGGAGTATAATACAGGATGTAACTCAGGATCAGTACAGGAAAAGTAATGTCATGTGTCTACAGTGACTGCACTAGCAGCAGAATAGTGAGTGCAGCTCTGGGGTATAATATGGTGTGGGGTTGCCTCACATGATGGACGGGTGTTTGGGGGGTGAAACTTACTGCACTTCCATCCCTTGAGAAGTATCTTTTCTCTATCACCTGAAACACAGAAGATGGGAGGACTGTTAGAAACCCAACTTTCCCCCAGACCCTGAAACGAATTATCTGCAGTATAACTACTCTCTCCTATCATCTTTACTTAATATAGCAGTCACAAACTGCGAGACTGTACAGAGGGTGCTCCAATCTATTGATCTCTGTTATCAGCCATGTTACCTTGTCGAAGAACCTGCTCAGTTTGACGGCGTTGGAAGACCCTGCGGCCAGGTATCGGGTATTGGTGCAGTCCTGTAGGGGAGAAGGTCACACTGTTATACTGCCCCCTGCTGGGGAAAAGAAGACGCAACTTGTCTAACCAAAACTTCTACAAGTGTTATGTGTGTGAAAGTGAGTGAAGGTGTTTCAGTAGCTCTGCTTGCTGTCAGTGAATGGGACCTTTCCTGTATACATTGT
>NW_027285642.1:32500-33655 GCF_040894005.1 Engystomops pustulosus | reverse complement strand
GGCCGTGGAAGGCTTGGGGTCGCGCCGGCGAAACCGACCGGATGCCCGGGGTACTGAACCCCCGGGGTCCCACCCTGGAAATTGAGCCGTCCGACCCCGCCACGTCTTCCTAGTGCTCTCCTTGGCTCCCCCGCCTGTGGGCATCGTTAGGGGCTGCGGTCATCAGCGCCGGCTAAGCTTCGGCAACACGGCCGACCCACCCCTTCGGCGCCTGGGGGTGCCTGGTCCCAGTCCGGGCCGTTCCGTAGGGGCGGCTATCCCTTACATGAGGGACTCGGTGCGTCCGCTCGGGCTGCGGGGCTCCGGCTCCGACAGCCGGGGAGCTGGTTTTGACCGCGGGCCTCCACGGGAACCGGCAGGGACCGGACTAGGCGTCAAGCCGAAAATAACCCCGGCACCCTCTGCTTCCAAAGCGAGGGGACCTTTGGCCGAGCGGGGGCACCGGAAGCCGAACCGACCCCAACCCCTCTTCCTACCCCAGGGCTGGGCTGACCAATCCCCTGATCGGGTCTAAAATGGAAGAAGGGGATTCGAGGGAAGGGGCTGGCGGAAGGCAGTTGCCCGACGGAGTAGGCGAAGGCCAGGCCGTTTCCGAGTCCCGAGCAGAGGAGGGCGAACTCGGCTCTTCATCGACCGACGGCGAGGCGAGGGCGGTGGCTGCCGCGGGGAAGACTCCATTGCTCGTCAGCGCGCTAGGAGCGGGGCCGACTGGCTGCTCGGGGTATGGCATCCCCGGGGGCCCACCCTGGAAATCTTCGCTCCTCAGCCGCTGCAGGTTATAAGGTCCCGCCGCGCGTAAGCGCTCAACTCTCCGACCCACGGATGTCGAGCCCATGGTGAGCCGGCCGTTTCGTACGGGGAAAAGGGGTCCTCTGGCCCCACATCGATCGAGGGGGTTTAGATCCGCGGAGGCACGCACCGCGAGGCGAATCGCTGCTTTTCCCCAAGAGGTTAACCTTCAAACCACCGAGTAGGTTCGGGGCAGGGCCGACAGTCTGCACTGGGGTATTGCATCCCTGGTGGGGCGACCCTGGAAATCTCTGCCCCTTTCCACTCTTTCGGTTGGGCCTCTCGTCGGGGCGAGCGTAAGTCGGCAAGCAGACGTGGGAAGAGGCTTCTTACCGGTGACACTCCCTTCGTGAGAGAGGCAGGTAC
>NW_027285642.1:0-20000 GCF_040894005.1 Engystomops pustulosus | reverse complement strand
TGGAAGTAGGAGCTCCGACTTCCAAAGTGATGACGTCAGCGGGAGCAGCCGCTCGGCCGTATCCGGCGGCATGTCACTGTTCCCCGGCCAGACTTGGCGGCAAGTCCCGGGGACGAACAAGCCCATGGAAGTAGGGGCTCAGCGGGAGCAGCCAGTTGGCCTATCCGGCCACATGTCACTGTCCCCCGGCCAGACTTGGCGGCAAGTCCCGGGGAGGAACAAGCCCATGGAAGTAGGAGCTCCTACTTCCAAAGCGATGACGTCAGCGGGAGCAGCCGCTCGGCCGTATCCGGCGGCATGTCACTGTTCCCCGGCCAGACTTGGCGGCAAGTCCCGGGGGACGAACAAGCCCATGGAAGTAGGGGCTCAGCGGGAGCAGCCAGTTGGCCTATCCGGCCACATGTCACTGTCCCCCGGCCAGACTTGGCGGCAAGTCCCGGGGAGGAACAAGCCCATGGAAGTAGGAGCTCCGACTTCCAAAGCGATGACGTCAGCGGGAGAAGCCGCTCGGCCTATCCGGCCACATGTCACCGTCCCCCGGCCACACTTGGCTATAGGTCCCGGGGAGGAATAATGCCCATGGAAGTAGGAGCTCCTACTTCCAAAGGGGCAAGTCAGCGGGAGCAGCCACTTGGCCTATTCGGCCAAGTTTCACTGTTCCCCGGCCACACTTGGCTGTAGGTCCCGGAGAGGAATAATGCCCATGGAAGTAAGAGCTCCTACCTCCAAAGGGGCAAGTCAGCGGGAGAAGCCACTTGGCCTATCCGGCCACATGTCACTGTCCCCCGGCCAAGCTTGGCTGTAGGTCCCGGGGAGGAATAATGCCCATGGAAGTAGGAGCTCCTACTTCCAAAGGGGCAAGTCAGCGGAAGAAGCCACTAGTTCTATCCGGCCAAGAGTCACTGTTCCCCGGCCTTACTTGGCAGTAGGTCCCGGGGAGGAATAATGCCCATGGAAGTAGGAGCTCCTACTTCCAAAGGGGCAAGTCAGCGGGAGAAGCCACTTGGCCTATCCGGCCAAGAGTCACTGTTCCCCGGCCACTCTTGGCAGTAGGTCCCGGGGAGGAATAATGCCCATGGAAGTAGGAGCTCCTACTTCCAAAGGGGCAAGTCAGCGGGAGAAGCCACTAGTTCTATCCGGCCAAGAGTCACTGTTCCCCGGCTACACTTGGCAGTAGGTCCCGGGGAGGAATAATGCCCATGGAAGTAGGAGCTACTACCTCCAAAGGGTGAAGACACTTGGCTCTAAGTCCCCGAGAGGTATACTGCCCATGGGAGTAAGAGCTCCTACTTCCAAAGGGGCAAGTCAGCGGGAGAAGCCACTTGGCCTACCCGGCCAAGAGTCACTGTTCCCCGGCCACACTTGGCAGTAGGTCCCGGGGAGGAATAATGCCCATGGAAGTAGGAGCTCCTACTTCCAAAGGGGCAAGTCAGCGGGAGAAGCCACTTGGCCTACCCGGCCAAGAGTCACTGTTCCCCGGCCACACTTGGCAGTAGGTCCCGGGGAGGAATAATGCCCATGGAAGTAGGAGCTCCTACTTCCAAAGGGGCAAGTCAGCGGGAGAAGCCACTTGGCCTATCCGGCCACATGTCACTGTCCCCCGGCCACACTTGGCTGTAGGTCCCGGGGTGGAATAATGCCCATGGAAGTAGGAGCTCCTACTTCCAAAGGGGCAAGTCAGCGGGAGCAGCCACTTGGCCTATCCGGCCAAGTGTCACTGTTCCCCGGCCACACTTGGCTGTAGGTCCCGGAGAGGAATAATGCCCATGGAAGTAAGAGCTCCTACCTCCAAAGGGTGAAGACACTTGGCTCTAAGTCCCCGAGAGGTATACTGCCCATGGAAGTGAGAGCTCCTACTTCCAAAGGGGCAAGTCAGCGGGAGAAGCCACTTGGCCTATCCGGCCAAGAGTCACTGTTCCCCGGCCACACTTGGCAGTAGGTCCCGGGGAGGAATAATGCCCATGGAAGTAAGAGCTCCTACTTCCATAGGGGCAAGTCAGCGGGAGAAGCCACTTGGCCTATCCGGCCAAGAGTCACTGTTCCCCGGCCACACTTGGCAGTAGGTCCCGGGGAGGAATAATGCCCATGGAAGTAGGAGCTCCTACTTCCAAAGGGGCAAGTCAGCGGGAGAAGCCACTTGGCCTATCCGGCCACATGTCACTGTCCCCCGGCCACTCTTGGCTGTAGGTCCCGGGGAGGAATAATGCCCATGGAAGTAGGAGCTCCTACTTCCAAAGGGGCAAGTCAGCGGGAGAAGCCACTTGGACTATCCGGCCAAGAGTCACTGTTCCCCGGCCACACTTGGCAGTATGTCCCGGGGAGGAATAATGCCCATGGAAGTGGGAGCTCCTACTTCCAAAGGGGCAAGTCGGCGGGAGAAGCCACTTGGCCTATCCGGCCAAGAGTCACTGTTCCCCGGCCACACTTGGCAGTAGGTCCCGGGGAGGAATAATGCCCATGGAAGTAAGAGCTCCTACTTCCAAAGGGGCAAGTCAGCGGGAGAAGCCACTTGGCCTATCCGGCCAAGAGTCACTGTTCCCCGGCCACACTTGGCAGTAGGTCCCGGGGAGGAATAATGCCCATGGAAGTAAGAGCTCCTACTTCAATAGGGGCAAGTCAGCGGGAGAAGCCACTTGGCCTATCCGGCCAAGAGTCACTGTTCCCCGGCCACACTTGGCAGTAGGTCCCGGGGAGGAATAATGCCCATGGAAGTAGGAGCTCCTACCTCCAAAGGGTGAAGACACTTGGCTCTAAGTCCCCGAGAGGTATAATGCCCATGGAAGTAAGAGCTCCTACTTCCAAAGGGGCAAGTCAGCGGGAGAAGCCACTTGGCCTATCCGGCCAAGAGTCACTGTTCCCCGGCCACACTTGGCTGTAGGTCCCGGGGAGGAATAATGCCCATGGAAGTAGGAGCTCCTACTTCCAAAGGGGCAAGTCAGCGGGAGAAGAGCCACTTGGCCTATCCGGCCAAGAGTCACTGTTCCCCGGCCACACTTGGCAGTAGGTCCCGGGGAGGAATAATGCCCATGGAAGTAGGAGCTACTACCTCCAAAGGGTGAAGACACTTGGCTCTAAGTCCCCGAGAGGTATACTGCCCATGGGAGTAAGAGCTCCTACTTCCAAAGGGGCAAGTCAGCGGGAGAAGCCACTTGGCCTATCCGGCCAAGAGTCACTGTTCCCCGGCCACACTTGGCAGTAGGTCCCGGAGAGGAATAATGCCCATGGAAGTAGGAGCTCCTACTTCCAAAGGGGCAAGTCAGCGGGAGAAGCCACTTGGCCTACCCGGCCAAGAGTCACTGTTCCCCGGCCACACTTGGCAGTAGGTCCCGGGGAGGAATAATGCCCATGGAAGTAGGAGCTCCTACTTCCAAAGGGGCAAGTCAGCGGGAGAAGCCACTTGGCCTATCCGGCCACATGTCACTGTCCCCCGTCCACACTTGGCTGTAGGTCCCGGGGTGGAATAATGCCCATGGAAGTAGGAGCTCCTACTTCAAAAGGGGCAAGTCAGCGGGAGCAGCCACTTGGCCTACCCGGCCAAGTGTCACTGTTCCCCGGCCACACTTGGCTGTAAGTCCCGGAGAGGAATAATGCCCATGGAAGTAAGAGCTCCTACCTCCAAAGGGCGAAGACACTTGGCTCTAAGTCCCCGAGAGGTATACTGCCCATGGAAGTGAGAGCTCCTACTTCCAAAGGGGCAAGTCAGCGGGAGAAGCCACTTGGCCTATCCGGCCAAGAGTCACTGTTCCCCGGCCACTCTTGGCTGTAGGTCCCGGGGAGGAATAATGCCCATGGAAGTAGGAGCTACTACCTTCAAAGGGGCAAGTCAGCGGGAGAAGCCACTTGGCTTATCCGGCCAAGAGTCACTGTTCCCCGGCCACAATTTGCAGTATGTCCCGGGGAGGAATAATGCCCATGGAAGTAGGAGCTACTACCTCCAAAGGGTGAAGACACTTGGCTCTAAGTCCCCGAGTGGTATACTGCCCATGGAAGTAAGAGCTCCTACTTCCATAGGGGCAAGTCAGCGGGAGAAGCCACTTGGCCTATCCGGCCAAGAGTCACTGTTCCCCGGCCACACTTGGCAGTAGGTCCCGGGGAGGAATAATGCCCATGGAAGTAGGAGCTCCTACTTCCAAAGGGGCAAGTCAGCGGGAGAAGCCACTTGGCCTATCCGGCCAAGAGTCACTGTTCCCCGGCCACTCTTGGCTGTAGGTCCCGGGGAGGAATAATGCCCATGGAAGTAGGAGCTACTACCTCCAAAGGGGCAAGTCAGCGGGAGAAGCCACTTGGCCTATCCGGCAAAGAGTCACTGTTCCCCGGCCACACTTGGCAGTATGTCCCGGGGAGGAATAATGCCCATGGAAGTAGGAGCTACTACCTCCAAAGGGGCAAGTCAGCGGGAGAAGCCACTTGGCCTATCCGGCAAAGAGTCACTGTTCCCCGGCCACACTTGGCTGTAGGTCGAGGGGAGGAATAATGCCCATGGAAGTAGGAGCTCCTACTTCCAAAGGGGCAAGTCAGCGGGAGAAGCCACTTGGCCTATCCGGCAAAGAGTCACTGTTCCCCGGCCACACTTGGCTGTAGGTCCCGGGGAGGAATAATGCCCATGGAAGTAGGAGCTCCTACTTCCAAAGGGGCAAGTCAGCGGGAGAAGCCACTTGGCCTATCCGGCCAAGAGTCACTGTTCCCCGGCCACACTTGGCAGGAGGTCCCGGGGAGGAATAATGCCCATGGAAGTAGGAGCTCCTACTTCCAAAGGGTCAAGTCAGCGGGAGAAGCCACTTCGCCTACCCGGCCAAGTGTCACTGTCCCCCGGCCACACTTGGCAGTAGGTCCCGGGGAGGAATAATGCCCATGGAAGTAGGAGCTCCTACTTCCAAAGGGGCAAGTCAGCGGGAGAAGCCACTTCGCCTACCCGGCCGAGTGTCACTGTCCCCCGGCCAGACTTGGCGGCAAGTCCCCGGGAGGAATAATGCCCATGGAAGTAGGAGCTCCTACTTCCAAAGGGGCAAGTCAGCGGGAGAAGCCACTTGGCCTATCCGGCCACATGTCACTGTCCCCCGGCCAGACTTGGCGGCAAGTCCCGGGGAGGAATAATGCCCATGGAAGTAGGAGCTCCTACTTCCAAAGGGTCAAGTCAGCGGGAGAAGCCACCTCGCCTACCCGGCCAAGTGTCACTGTCCCCCGGCCACTCTTGGCTGTAGGTCCCGGGGAGGAATAATGCCCATGGAAGTAGGAGCTCCTACTTCCAAAGGGGCAAGTCAGCGGGAGAAGCCACTTGGCCTATCCGGCCACATGTCACTGTCCCCCGGCCACACTTGGCAGTAGGTCCCGGGGAGGAATAATGCCCATGGAAGTAGGAGCTCCTACTTCCAAAGGGGCAAGTCAGCGGGAGAAGCCACTTGGCCTATCCGGCCAAGAGTCACTGTTCCCCGGCCACACTTGGCAGTAGGTCCCGGGGAGGAATAATGCCCATGGAAGTAGGAGCTACTACCTCCAAAGGGGCAAGTCAGCGGGAGAAGCCACTTGGCCTATCCGGCCAAGAGTCACTGTTCCCCGGCCACACTTGGCAGTAGGTCCCGGGGAGGAATAATGCCCATGGAAGTGGGAGCTCCTACTTCCAAAGGGGCAAGTCAGCGGGAGAAGCCACTTGGCCTATCCGGCCAAGAGTCACTGTTCCCCGGCCACACTTGGCAGTAGGTCCCGGGGAGGAATAATGCCCATGGAAGTAAGAGCTCCTACTTCCATAGGGGCAAGTCAGCGGGAGAAGCCACTTGGCCTATCCGGCCAAGAGTCACTGTTCCCCGGCCACACTTGGCAGTATGTCCCGGGGAGGAATAATGCACATGGAAGTAGGAGCTACTACCTCCAAAGGGTGAAGACACTTGGCTCTAAGTCCCCGAGAGGTATACTGCCCATGGAAGTAAGAGCTCCTACTTCCAAAGGGGCAAGTCAGCGGGAGAAGCCACTTGGCCTATCCGGCCAAGAGTCACTGTTCCCCGGCCACACTTGGCTGTAGGTCCCGGGGAGGAATAATGCCCATGGAAGTAGGAGCTCCTACTTCCAAAGGGGCAAGTCAGCGGGAGAAGCCACTTGGCCTATCCGGCAAAGAGTCACTGTTCCCCGGCCACACTTGGCTGTAGGTCCCGGGGAGGAATAATGCCCATGGAAGTAGGAGCTCCTACTTCCAAAAGGGCCAGTCAGCGGGAGAAGCCACTTGGCCTATCCGGCCAAGAGTCACTGTTCCCCGGCCACACTTGGCAGTAGGTCCCGGGGAGGAATAATGCCCATGGAAGTAGGAGCTCCTACTTCCAAAGGGGCAAGTCAGCGGGAGAAGCCACTTCGCCTACCCGGCCGAGTGTCACTGTCCCCCGGCCAGACTTGGCGGCAAGTCCCGGGGAGGAATAATGCCCATGGAAGTAGGAGCTCCTACTTCCAAAGGGGCAAGTCAGCGGGAGAAGCCACTTGGCCTATACGGCCACATGTCACTGTCCCCCGGCCACACTTGGCAGTAGGTCCCGGGGAGGAATAATGCCCATGGAAGTAGGAGCTCCTACTTCCAAAGGGGCAAGTCAGCGGGAGAAGCCACTTCGCCTACCCGGCCAAGTGTCACTGTCCCCCGGCCAGACTTGGCGGCAAGTCCCGGGGAGGAATAATGCCCATGGAAGTAGGAGCTCACTTGGCTCTAAGTCTTCGAGAGGTATAATGCCCATGGAAGTAAGAGCTCCAACTTCCAAAGGGGCAAGTCAGCGGGAGAAGCCACTTCGCCTACCCGGCCAAGTGTCACTGTCCCCCGGCCAGACTTGGCGGCAAGTCCCGGGGAGGAATAATGCCCATGGAAGTAGGAGCTCCTACTTCCAAAGGGGCAAGTCAGCGGGAGAAGCCACTTGGCCTATCCGGCCACATGTCACTGTCCCCCGGCCACACTTGGCAGTAGGTCCCGGGGAGGAATAATGCCCATGGAAGTAGGAGCTCCTACTTCCAAAGGGGCAAGTCAGCGGGAGAAGCCACTTCGCCTACCCGGCCAAGTGTCACTGTCCCCCGGCCAGACTTGGCGGCAAGTCCCGGGGAGGAATAATGCCCATGGAAGTAGGAGCTCCTACTTCCAAAGGGGCAAGTCAGCGGGAGAAGCCACTTGGCCTACCCGGCCAAGTGTCACTGTCCCCCGGCCACTCTTGGCTGTAGGTCCCGGGGAGGAATAATGCCCATGGAAGTAGGAGCTCCTACTTCCAAAGGGGCAAGTCAGCGGGAGAAGCCACTTGGCCTATCCGGCCACATGTCGCTGTCCCCCGGCCAGACTTGGCGGCAAGTCCCGGGGAGGAATAATGCCCATGGAAGTAGGAGCTCCTACTTCCAAAGGGGCAAGTCAGCGGGAGAAGCCACTTCGCCTACCCGGCCAAGTGTCACTGTCCCCCGGCCACTCTTGGCTGTAGGTCCCGGGGAGGAATAATGCCCATGGAAGTAGGAGCTCCTACTTCCAAAGGGGCAAGTCAGCGGGAGAAGCCACTTGGCCTATCCGGCCACATGTCACTGTCCCCCGGCCAGACTTGGCGGCAAGTCCCGGGGAGGAATAATGCCCATGGAAGTAGGAGCTCCTACTTCCAAAGGGGCAAGTCAGCGGGAGAAGCCACTTCGCCTACCCGGCCAATTGTCACTGTCCCCCGGCCAGACTTGGCGGCAAGTCCCGGGGAGGAATAATGCCCATGGAAGTAGGAGCTCACTTGGCTCTAAGTCTTCGAGAGGTATAATGCCCATGGAAGTAAGAGCTCCTACTTCCAAAGGGGCAAGTCAGCGGGAGAAGCCACTTCGCCTACCCGGCCAAGTGTCACTGTCCCCCGGCCAGACTTGGCGGCAAGTCCCGGGGAGGAATAATGCCCATGGAAGTAGGAGCTCCTACTTCCAAAGGGGCAAGTAAGCGGGAGAAGCCACTTCGCCTACCCGGCCAAGTGTCACTGTCCCCCGGCCAGACTTGGCGGCAAGTCCCGGGGAGGAATAATGCCCATGGAAGTAGGAGCTCCTACTTCCAAAGGGGCAAGTCAGCGGGAGAAGCCACTTCGCCTACCCGGCCAAGTGTCACTGTCCCCCGGCCAGACTTGGCGGCAAGTCCCGGGGAGGAATAATGCCCATGGAAGTAGGAGCTCCTACTTCCAAAGGGGCAAGTCAGCGGGAGAAGCCACTTCGCCTACCCGGCCAAGTGTCACTGTCCCCCGGCCAGACTTGGCGGCAAGTCCCGGGGAGGAATAATGCCCATGGAAGTAGGAGCTCCTACTTCCAAAGGGGCAAGTCAGCGGGAGAAGCCACTTCGCCTACCCGGCCAAGTGTCACTGTCCCCCGGCCAGACTTGGCGGCAAGTCCCGGGGAGGAATAATGCCCATGGAAGTAGGAGCTCACTTGGCTCTAAGTCTTCGAGAGGTATAATGCCCATGGAAGTAAGAGCTCCTACTTCCAAAGGGGCAAGTCAGCGGGAGAAGCCACTTCGCCTACCCGGCCAAGTGTCACTGTCCCCCGGCCAGACTTGGCGGCAAGTCCCGGGGAGGAATAATGCCCATGGAAGTAGGAGCTCCTACTTCCAAAGGGGCAAGTCAGCGGGAGAAGCCACTTCGCCTACCCGGCCAAGTGTCACTGTCCCCCGGCCAGACTTGGCGGCAAGTCCCGGGGAGGAATAATGCCCATGGAAGTAGGAGCTCCTACTTCCAAAGGGGCAAGTCAGCGGGAGAAGCCACTTGGCCTACCCGGCCAAGTGTCACTGTCCCCCGGCCAGACTTGGCGGCAAGTCCCGGGGAGGAATAATGCCCATGGAAGTAGGAGCTCACTTGGCTCTACGTCTTCGAGAGGTATAATGCCCATGGAAGTAAGAGCTCCTACTTCCAAAGGGGCAAGTCAGCGGGAGAAGCCACTTCGCCTACCCGGCCAAGTGTCACTGTCCCCCGGCCAGACTTGGCGGCAAGTCCCGGGGAGGAATAATGCCCATGGAAGTAGGAGCTCACTTGGCTCTAAGTCTTCGAGAGGTATAATGCCCATGGAAGTAAGAGCTCCTACTTCCAAAGGGGCAAGTCAGCGGGAGAAGCCACTTCGCCTACCCGGCCAAGTGTCACTGTCCCCCGGCCAGACTTGGCGGCAAGTCCCGGGGAGGAATAATGCCCATGGAAGTAGGAGCTCCTACTTCCAAAGGGGCAAGTCAGCGGGAGAAGCCACTTCGCCTACCCGGCCAAGTGTCACTGTCCCCCGGCCAGACTTGGCGGCAAGTCCCGGGGAGGAATAATGCCCATGGAAGTAGGAGCTCCTACTTCCAAAGGGGCAAGTCAGCGGGAGAAGCCACTTCGCCTACCCGGCCAAGTGTCACTGTCCCCCGGCCAGACTTGGCGGCAAGTCCCGGGGAGGAATAATGCCCATGGAAGTAGGAGCTCACTTGGCTCTAAGTCTTCGAGAGGTATAATGCCCATGGAAGTAAGAGCTCCTACTTCCAAAGGGGCAAGTCAGCGGGAGAAGCCACTTCGCCTACCCGGCCAAGTGTCACTGTCCCCCGGCCAGACTTGGCGGCAAGTCCCGGGGAGGAATAATGCCCCATGGAGCTCGGGCAGACTAGAAGTAACCTCGTCTGCCCGCTGGAGGGCGCCCTTCCCGGAGCGGAGGGGACCCCCTTGGCCACAAAGTGCAAGCCGAGTTTGGAGCTCGAAACCCGGCCACGCTTGGTCGTAGGTCCCGGTGAGGAACATGGCCATGGAAGTCGGAGCTCAAACCTCCAAATTGACCTCAGCGGGAGCACTTGCTGAGGCTGCCCGGGCATGGGTTACTGTTCCCCGGGCACACTTGGTCGTAGGTCCAAGTGTGGAACGTGTCCATGGAAGTTGAAGTGAAGAGAACCGCGAAAGGGAGTTTTTGCGCGAAGCCGCGGCCGAGGAGGGCTCACCGATCCCGGCGTGATTTCTGCCAGGCCCGGTACCCAAACCGAACTCCGCATGGTGGCTGGATCCGCGACCCTGGAACCCTGGGCCGGGAGCCTAGGGGCGAGAGGGGCCCCATGGAGCTCGGGCAGACTAGAAGTACCCTCGTCTGCCCGCTGGAGGGCGCCCTTCCCGGAGCGGAGGGGACCCCCCAAGCGACCAAGTGCAAGCCGAGTTTGGAGCTCGAAACTCGGCCACACTTGGTAGTATGTCCCGGTGAGGAACATGCCCATGGAAGTAAGAGCTCAGCGGGAGCAGCCACTCAGGCTACCCGGGAATGTGTCACTGTCCCCCGGCCAAGACTTGGCGGCAGGTCCCGGGGAGGAATAGTGCTCATGGAAGTAGCTCAGCGGGAGCAGCCACTCAGGCTACCCGGGAATGTGTCACTGTCCCCCGGCCAGACTTGGCGGCAGGTCCCGGGGAGGAATAGTGCTCATGGAAGTAGCTCAGCGGGAGCAGCCACTCAGGCTACCCGGGAATGTGTCACTGTCCCTCGGCCACACTTGGTCGTTGATTCCTGATGAGGAACATGCCCATGGCACTAAAGAGTGCAGCGGGAGCAGCCGCTCAGGCTACCCGGGAATGTGTCACTGTCCCCCGGCCAGACTTGGCGGCAGGTCCCGGGGAGGAATAGTGCCCATGGAAGTCGGAGCTCCAACCTCCAAGTTGACCTCAGCGGGAGCAGCCGCTGAGGCTACCCGGGCATGGGTGACTGTTCCCCGGCCACACTTGGTCGGAGGTCCCGGTGTGGAACATGCCCATGGAAGTTGAAGGGAAGAGAACCGCGAAAGGGAGTTTGGAGGCTGAGCCGCGGCCGAGGAGGTCTCACCGATCCCGGCGTGATTCCAGCCAGGCCCGGTACCCTATACCGAACTCGACAGGGTGGCTGTATCCGGGACCCTGGAACCCTGGGCGGGGAGCCTAGGGGCGAGAGGGGCCCCATGGAGCTCGGGCAGACTAGAAGTACCCTCGTCTGCCCGCTGGAGGGCGCCCTTCCCGGAGCGGAGGGGACCCCCCAAGCGACCAAGTGCAAGCCGAGTTTGGAGCTCGAAACCCGGCCACACTTGGTAGTTGGTCCCGGTGAGGAACATGCCCATGGAAGTAAGAGCTCAGCGGGAGCAGCCACTCAGGCTACCCGGCAATGTGTCACTGTCCCCCGGCCAAGACTTGGCGGCAAGTCCCGGGGAGGAATAGTGCCCATGGAAGTAGCTCAGCGGGAGCAGCTGCTGAGGCTACCCGGGAATGTGTCACTGTCCCCCGGCCAGACTTGGCGGCAGGTCCCGGGGAGGAATAGTGCTCATGGAAGTAGCTCAGCGGGAGCAGCTGCTGAGGCTACCCGGGAATGTGTCACTGTCCCTGGGCCACACTTGGTCGTTGGTTCCTGATGAGGAACATGCCCATGGAAGTAAGAGTTCAGCGGGAGAAGCCGCTCAAGCTACCCGGGAATGTGTCACTGTCCCCCGGCCAGACTTGGCGGCAGGTCCCGGGGAGGAACAGTGCCCATGGAAGTCGGAGCTCCAACCTCCAAGTTGACCTCAGCGGGAGCACTTGCTGAGGCTACCCGGGCATGGGCGACTGTTCCCCGGCCACACTTGGTCGGAGGTCCCGGTGTGGAACATGCCCATGGAAGTTGAAGGGAAGAGAACCGCGAAAGGGAGTCTGGAGGCTGAGCCGCGGCCGAGGAGGTCTCACCGATCCCGGCGTGATTCCAGCCAGGCCCGGTACCCTATACCGAACTCGACAGGGTGGCTGTATCCGGGACCCTGGAACCCTGGGCGGGGAGCCTAGGGGCGAGAGGGGCCCCATGGAGCTCGGGCAGACTAGAAGTACCCTCGTCTGCCCGCTGGAGGGCGCCCTTCCCGGAGCGGAGGGGACCCCCCAAGCGACCAAGTGCAAGCCGAGTTTGGAGCTCGAAACCCGGCCACACTTGGTAGTATGTCCCGGTGAGGAACATGCCCATGGAAGTAAGAGCTCAGCGGGAGCAGCCACTCAGGCTACCCGGGAATGTGTCACTGTCCCCCGGCCAAGACTTGGCGGCAAGTCCCGGGGAGGAATAGTTCCCATGGAAGTAGCTCAGCGGGAGCAGCTGCTGAGGCTACCCGGGAATGTGTCACTGTCCCCCGGCCAGACTTGGCGGCAGGTCCCGGGGAGGAATAGTGCTCATGGAAGTAGCTCAGCGGGAGCAGCTGCTGAGGCTACCCGGGAATGTGTCACTGTCCCTGGGCCACACTTGGTCGTTGGTTCCTGATGAGGAACATGCCCATGGAAGTAAGAGTTCAGCGGGAGAAGCCGCTCAAGCTACCCGGGAATGTGTCACTGTCCCCCGGCCAGACTTGGCGGCAGGTCCCGGGGAGGAACAGTGCCCATGGAAGTCGGAGCTCCAACCTCCAAGTTGACCTCAGCGGGAGCACTTGCTGAGGCTACCCGGGCATGGGCGACTGTTCCCCGGCCACACTTGGTCGGAGGTCCCGGTGTGGAACATGCCCATGGAAGTTGAAGGGAAGAGAACCGCGAAAGGGAGTTTGGAGGCTGAGCCGCGGCCGAGGAGGTCTCACCGATCCCGGCGTGATTCCAGCCAGGCCCGGTACCCTATACCGAACTCGACAGGGTGGCTGTATCCGGGACCCTGGAACCCTGGGCGGGGAGCCTAGGGGCGAGAGGGGCCCCATGGAGCTCGGGCAGACTAGAAGTACCCTCGTCTGCCCGCTGGAGGGCGCCCTTCCCGGAGCGGAGGGGACCCCCCAAGCGACCAAGTGCAAGCCGAGTTTGGAGCTCGAAACCCGGCCACACTTGGTAGTTGGTCCCGGTGAGGAACATGCCCATGGAAGTAAGAGCTCAGCGGGAGCAGCCACTCAGGCTACCCGGCAATGTGTCACTGTCCCCCGGCCAAGACTTGGCGGCAAGTCCCGGGGAGGAATAGTGCCCATGGAAGTAGCTCAGCGGGAGCAGCTGCTGAGGCTACCCGGGAATGTGTCACTGTCCCCCGGCCAGACTTGGCGGCAGGTCCCGGGGAGGAATAGTGCTCATGGAAGTAGCTCAGCGGGAGCAGCTGCTGAGGCTACCCGGGAATGTGTCACTGTCCCTGGGCCACACTTGGTCGTTGGTTCCTGATGAGGAACATGCCCATGGAAGTAAGAGTTCAGCGGGAGAAGCCGCTCAAGCTACCCGGGAATGTGTCACTGTCCCCCGGCCAGACTTGGCGGCAGGTCCCGGGGAGGAACAGTGCCCATGGAAGTCGGAGCTCCAACCTCCAAGTTGACCTCAGCGGGAGCACTTGCTGAGGCTACCCGGGCATGGGCGACTGTTCCCCGGCCACACTTGGTCGGAGGTCCCGGTGTGGAACATGCCCATGGAAGTTGAAGGGAAGAGAACCGCGAAAGGGAGTCTGGAGGCTGAGCCGCGGCCGAGGAGGTCTCACCGATCCCGGCGTGATTCCAGCCAGGCCCGGTACCCTATACCGAACTCGACAGGGTGGCTGTATCCGGGACCCTGGAACCCTGGGCGGGGAGCCTAGGGGCGAGAGGGGCCCCATGGAGCTCGGGCAGACTAGAAGTACCCTCGTCTGCCCGCTGGAGGGCGCCCTTCCCGGAGCGGAGGGGACCCCCCAAGCGACCAAGTGCAAGCCGAGTTTGGAGCTCGAAACCCGGCCACACTTGGTAGTTGGTCCCGGTGAGGAACATGCCCATGGAAGTAAGAGCTCAGCGGGAGCAGCCACTCAGGCTACCCGGCAATGTGTCACTGTCCCCCGGCCAAGACTTGGCGGCAAGTCCCGGGGAGGAATAGTGCCCATGGAAGTAGCTCAGCGGGAGCAGCTGCTGAGGCTACCCGGGAATGTGTCACTGTCCCTGGGCCACACTTGGTCGTTGGTTCCTGATGAGGAACATGCCCATGGAAGTAAGAGTTCAGCGGGAGAAGCCGCTCAAGCTACCCGGGAATGTGTCACTGTCCCCCGGCCAGACTTGGCGGCAGGTCCCGGGGAGGAACAGTGCCCATGGAAGTCGGAGCTCCAACCTCCAAGTTGACCTCAGCGGGAGCACTTGCTGAGGCTACCCGGGCATGGGCGACTGTTCCCCGGCCACACTTGGTCGGAGGTCCCGGTGTGGAACATGCCCATGGAAGTTGAAGGGAAGAGAACCGCGAAAGGGAGTTTGGAGGCTGAGCCGCGGCCGAGGAGGTCTCACCGATCCCGGCGTGATTCCAGCCAGGCCCGGTACCCTATACCGAACTCGACAGGGTGGCTGTATCCGGGACCCTGGAACCCTGGGCGGGGAGCCTAGGGGCGAGAGGGGCCCCATGGAGCTCGGGCAGACTAGAAGTACCCTCGTCTGCCCGCTGGAGGGCGCCCTTCCCGGAGCGGAGGGGACCCCCCAAGCGACCAAGTGCAAGCCGAGTTTGGAGCTCGAAACCCGGCCACACTTGGTAGTATGTCCCGGTGAGGAACATGCCCATGGAAGTGAGAGCTCAGCGGGAGCAGCCACTCAGGCTACCCGGGAATGTGTCACTGTCCCCCGGCCAAGACTTGGCGGCAAGTCCCGGGGAGGAATAGTGCCCATGGAAGTAGCTCAGCGGGAGCAGCCACTCAGGCTACCCGGGAATGTGTCACTGTCCCCCGGCCAAGACTTGGCGGCAAGTCCCGGGGAGGAATAGTGCCCATGGAAGTAGCTCAGCGGGAGCAGCCACTCAGGCTACCCGGGAATGTGTCACTGTCCCTCGGCCACACTTGGTCGTAGGTCCCGGTGAGGAACATGCCCATGGAAGTCGGAGCTCCAACCTCCAACCGGGTGAAGCCTCCGAGAGCTAGCCGGGAATAGGGCGCCAATCCCGGCTACCGCCCTCCAGGCTTGCCCCGGTCGAAAGACCTACGTCCTCGCACCAGCACAAGCGCAAAAATTTTCTAAGTGTGGGAGAACCGAGGACCCGCCCGGTGGCACTCTGCCTCTCGCTGCCGCCCTCCTGGAAGCGTCCTCGGTCACTGTGTGTGCGGCAGATATCAGAGCTCCGGAAAGGTGAAAAAGAACCGGTAAGAGGGCGAATCCGGCAGCTCCCTGCCGGGCGAGGACCACCGCGAGCGGCGGGGACGTCAGACGGGAGACGCGCGGCGGACCTTCCGTCGGAGTGCCTGGGATTTTGACCTCGGAGAAGTTCGAAAAATTATGCGGTCGGAGCTGTCTGCCCCGGCCGGGGAAGGCTCACCGCCGGCGGCTGCCAACCCCTGGCTTGCCCGCTGGATGCCCTTTCGGAGGCTGCTGAAAAAGAACTGTCAGGCGGGCACCTTCGGAAGAACCGCAGACCAAAACGACCGGTAAAAATTTTGGGCGATCCGACACGTAGTGCACCTTCGGCGGCAGAGAAAAGCAGCAAAAATACCGGTCAGAGAAGGGGAGTTTTGGTCGACTCTGCCAGGTTTTTGCACTAAGTCAGATCCGTAATGCCAGCGGGACTGAGTCGCTTTTGCGTGCCGTGGTCCTGGAGGCCTGCTCGGACAGAGCGGTCCTTCGGGTCCCGCGGGAAGGGGCATTTCATGTTCCTCTGCGGGAGGTGATCCATTTTCTGCGGGAAATGGCGAGCCCCTTCGGCTACAAGAGTGTGTAGGTCCCGCTCAACAGTCTACGTCCTTAACCATCGGGGACTTTGTAGATTTTGCCCAAAATCGCTCTCCGCAGAACAGAGCGTGAGGTCTCCGCGGCGGAGGCCGGAAAAGGTGCGAGGTGAGCGGCATGGTATGACTGGGCTCGTGCCGCTCACTGCTACCCGGAGCGTGGCGCCCTCCGGGTAAAAAGCTAGCCGGGGCGAGTAGGTGGGTTGACGGGCGCATAAGCAACGCCGTCCCCGCCGTACAAGGTGCCGGTGGCCTGGCGAACCACCGGCGTAAGGCTAGCCAGGGCGTACCGCGGGGCAGAGGGCGCATAAGCCACGCTCTCTCTCCATCCCACCAGCACAAGCGAAAAATTTTCAAAGTGTGGGAGAACCGGCTTCCCGACCGGTGGCACTCTGCCTCTCTCTGCCGCCCTCCTGGAAGCGTCCTCGGTCACTCGGAGTACGGCAGATTTAAGAGCTCCGGAATGGTGAAAAAGAACCGGAGAGAGGGCGACTCCGGCTTCTCTCTGCCGGGCGAGGACCACCGCAGGCGGCGGGGACCTCTGACAGGAGGCGGCGCTGCGGGCAGGCTTTCTAAGTGCCTGGGCTTTTGGCCTCGGCGAAAGTCGAAAAAATTATGCGGTCGGAGCTTTCTGCCCCGGCCGGGGAAGGCTCACCGCCGGCGGCTGCCAACCCCTGGCTTGCCCGCTGGATGCCCTTTCGGAGGCTGCTGAAAAAGAACTGTCAGGCGGGCACCTCTCGGAAGAACCGCAGACCAAAACGACCGGTAAAAATTTTGGGCGATCCGACCCGTAGTGCACCTTCGGCGGCAGAGAAAAGCAACAAAAATACCGGTCAGAGAAGGGGAGTTTTGGTCGACTCTGCCAGGTTTTTGCACTAAGTCAGATCCGTAATGCCAGCGGGACTGAGTCGCTTTTGCGTGCCGTGGTCCTGGAGGCCTGCTCGGACAGAGCGGTCCTTCGGGTCCCGCGGGAAGGGGCATTTCATGTTCCTCTGCGGGAGGTGATCCATTTTCTGCGGGAAATGGCGAGCCCCTTCGGCTACAAGAGTGTGTAGGTCCCGCTCAACAGTCTACGTCCTTAACCATCGGGGACTTTGTAGATTTTGCCCAAAATCGCTCTCCGCAGAACAGAGCGTGAGGTCTCCGCGGCGGAGGCCGGAAAAGGTGCGAGGTGAGCGGCATGGTATGACTGGGCTCGTGCCGCTCACTGCTACCCGGAGCGTGGCGCCCTCCGGGTAAAAGGCTAGCCGGGGCGAGTAGGTGGGATGACGGGCGCATAAGCAACGCCGTCCCCGCCGTACAAGGTGCCGGTGGCCTGGCGAACCACCGGCGTAAGGCTAGCCAGGGCGTACCGCGGGGCAGAGGGCGCATAAGCCACGCTCTCTCTCCATCCCACCAGCACAAGCGAAATATTTTCAAAGTGTGGGAGAACCGGCTTCCCGACCGGTGGCACTCTGCCTCTCGCTGCCGCCCTCCTGGAAGCGTCCTCGGTCACTCGGAGTACGGCAGATTTAAGAGCTCCGGAATGGTGAAAAAGAACCGGAGAGAGGGCGACTCCGGCTTCTCTCTGCCGGGCGAGGACCACCGCAGGCGGCGGGGACGTCTGACAGGAGACGGCGCTGCGGGCAGGCTTTAAAAGTGCATGGGGTTTTGGCCTCGGCAAAAGTCGAAAAAATTATGCGGTCGGAGCTGTCTGCCCCGGCCGGGGAAGGCTCACCGCCGGCGGCTGCCAACCCCTGGCTTGCCCGCTGGATGGCCTTTCGGAGGCTTCTGAAAAAGAACTGTCAGGCGGGCACCTCTCGGAAGAACCGCAGACCAAAACGACCGGTAAAAATTTTGGGCGATCCGACCCGTAGTGCACCTTCGGCGGCAGAGAAAAGCAACAAAAATACCGGTCAGAGAGGGGAGTTTTGGTCGACTCTGCCAGGTTTTTGCACTAAGTCAGATCCGTAATGCCAGCGGGACTGAGTCGCTTTTGCGTGCCGTGGTCCTGGAGGCCTGCTCGGACAGGGCGGTCCTTTCGGGTCCCGCGGGAAGGGGCATTTCATGTTCCTCTGCGGGAGGTGATCCATTTTCTGCGGGAAATGGCGAGCCCCTTCGGCTACAAGAGTGTGTAGGTCCCGCTCAACAGTCTACGTCCTTAACCATCGGGGACTTTGTAGATTTTGGTCAAGATCGCCCCCCGCATGTCCTAGCGGGAGGTCTCCGCGGCGGAGGCCGGAAAAGGTGCGAGGTGAGCGGCATGGTATGACTGGGCTCGTGCCGCTCACTGCTACCCGGAGCGTGGCGCCCTCCGGGTAAAAGGCTAGCCGGGGCGAGTAGGTGGGATGACGGGCGCATAAGCAACGCCGTCCCCGCCGTACAAGGTGCCGGTGGCCTGGCGAACCACCGGCGTAAGGCTAGCCAAGGGCGTACCGCGGGGCAGAGGGCGCATAAGCCACGCTCTCTCTCCATCCCACCAGCACAAGCGAAAATTTTCAAAGTGTGGGAGAACCGGCTTCCCGACCGGTTGCACTCTGCCTCTCGCTGCCGCCGTCCTGGAAGCGTCCTCGGTCACTCGGAGTACGGCAGATTTAAGAGCTCCGGAATGGTGAAAAAGAACCGGAGAGAGGGCGACTCCGGCTTCTCTCTGCCGGGCGAGGACCACCGCAGGCGGCGGGGACGTCTGACAGGAGACGGCGCTGCGGGCAGGCTTTAAAAGTGCATGGGGTTTTGGCCTCGGAGAAAGTCGAAAAATTATGCGGTCGGAGCTGTCTGCCCCGGCCGGGGAAGGCTCACCTCCGGCGGCTGCCAACCCCTGGCTTGCCCGCTGGATGGCCTTTCGGAGGCTGCTGAAAAAGAACTGTCAGGCGGGCACCTCTCGGAAGAACCGCAGACCATAACGACCGGTAAAAATTTTGGGCGATCCGACCCGTAGTGCACCTTCGGCGGCAGAGAAAAGCAACAAAAATACCGGTCAGAGAAGGGGAGTTTTGGTCGACTCTGCCAGGTTTTTGCACTAAGTCAGATCCGTAATGCCAGCGGGACTGAGTCGCTCTTGCGTGCCGTGGTCCTGGAAGCCTGCTCGGACAGAGTGGTCCTTCGGGTCCCGCGGGAAGGGGCATTTCATGTTCCTCTGCGGGAGGTGATCCATTTTCTGCGGGAAATGGCGAGCCCCTTCGGCTACAAGAGTGTGTAGGTCCCGCTCAACAGTCTACGTCCTTAACCATCGGGGACTTTGTAGATTTTGCCCAAAATCGCTCTCCGCAGAACAGAGCGGGAGGTCTCCGCGGCGGAGGCCGGAAAAGGTGCGAGGTGAGCGGCATGGTATGACTGGGCTCGTGCCGCTCACTGCTACCCGGAGCGTGGCGCCCTCCGGGTAAAAGGCTAGCCGGGGCGAGTAGGTGGATTGACGGGCGCATAAGCAACGCCGTCCCCGCCGTACAAGGTGCCGGTGGCCTGGCGAACCACCGGCGTAAGGCTAGCCAAGGGCGTACCGCGGGGCAGAGGGCGCATAAGCCACGCCGTCCCCGCTGTACAAGGTGCCGGTGGCCTGGCGAACCACCGGCGTAAGGCTAGCCAAGGGCGTACCGCGGGGCAGAGGGCGCATAAGCCACGCTCTCTCTCCATCCCACCAGAACAAGCGAAAAATTTCAAAGTGTGGGAGAACCGGCTTCCCGACCGGTGGCACTCTGCCTCTCGCTGCCGCCCTCCTGGAAGCGTCCTCGGTCACTCGGTGTCCGGCAGATTTCAGAGCTCCGGAATGGTGAAAAAGAACCGGTGAGAGGGCGAATCCGGCTTCTCTCTGCCGGGCGAGGACCACCGCAGGCGGCAAGGGACGTCTGCCAGGAGACGGCGCTGCGGGCAGGCTTTAAAAGTGCATGGGGTTTTGGCCTCGGCGAAAGTCGAAAAAATTTTGCGGTCGGAGCTGTCTGCCCCGGCCGGGGAAGGCTCACCGCCGGCGGCTGCCAACCCCTGGCTTGCCCGCTGGATGCCCTTTCGGAGGCTGCTGAAAAAGAACTGTCAGGCGGGCACCTCTCGGAAGAACCGCAGACCAAAACGACCGGTAAAAATTTTGGGCGATCCGATCCTCAGTGCACCTTCGGCGGCAGAGAAAAGCAACAAAAACACCGGTCAAAGAAGGGAGGTTTTGGTCGACTCTGCCTGGTTTTTGCACAAAGTCAGATCCGTAATGCCAGCGGGACTGAGTCGCTTTTGCGTGCCGTGGTCCTGGAGGCCTGCTCGGACAGAGCGGTCCTTCGGGTCCCGCGGGAAGGGGCATTTCATGTTCCTCTGCGGGAGGTGGTCCATTTTCTGCGGGAAATGGCGAGCCCCATCGGCTACAAGAGTGTGTAGGTCCCGCTCAACAGTCTACGTCCTTAACCATCGGGGACTTTGTAGATTTTGGCAGAAATCGCCCCCCGCAGGTCCTAGCGGGAGGTCTCCGCGGCGGAGGCCGGAGAGGGCGCGAGGTGAGCGGC
>NW_027285641.1:0-33757 GCF_040894005.1 Engystomops pustulosus | reverse complement strand
TTATTGGGCTATTGGTGAACACCAAAAAAAAGGAAAAAATGCAGTACAGAATTGACTATTTTTTACTCCTGCCCTCAAAAAAAAGTTCTAAATTTTCAACAGTAGGGGATACCAACCCCAAAATAGTAACACTGGAAAAAGCATCTCATCCCGCAAAAATAATGCTGTCACATGGCCCCAATAACGAAAAAGCGAAAAGTTTATAGCCTACAAAAGGGGCCAATGAGGAAAATTACTTCATTACTATGAAGATCTCAAGGGGTTAACAATCTTCCTAAAAGCTGTTTCTGATAGCTTGAGGGGTGCAGATTTGAAAATGGGTTGATACATAGGGGGTTTTTGATGCTAAATATGTAAAATTTCATTCAAAACGGGATTTATTCCCAAAATAGTCAATTCTGAAAATACGGAAAATAAATGTTCGATTTGTAAGCCACGTGACATCAAAATAAATTATTCAGACATTTCAAAAATTATAAAAATGTAAAGTAGACATATGGGAAATGTTATTCCGCAACTTATTTAGGTTGTTAATCTATCTGCCTGAAAACGCAATGATTTCGAATTTTGACAATGGCAAATTTTTCCAAAAAATCCTAATTTTTCTTTTTTTTTGTAAATAAACGCAAAACTTATCAACCGACATTTAGCACTAAAATGAAGTACAACATGTGGGGAAAAAACTATTTCAGAATCGTTTTGATAAGTAACAGTGTTCAAAAGTTATAACCATATAAAGCAACGCATAATCCAAAAAATCGGGCTGAGTCTGAAGCTACAAAATGGCTGCGTCCTTAAGGAATTAAATATATAAATAGTAAAAAACAAAAAAACGGAGAGTGTGGATCCTCTGAGGAATGAATTTGGAATAAGTGTATTTAACACCCAGATTGCCTTTAACCTCAGTGGAAGTGAGAGGAAGTGGTGTGTGGTTTTCCCATTGCTCCTTTTACCTCTTTGAGAATGAGTAACTGGGCCTCAACACCAAGAATGCCTTGAGCCGCAATGAGAGGAAGGGTTTGTGGTTTCCCACTGCTTCTTTTAACCCCGCAGCCCTTTTTCGGTTTGCGTTTTCATTTTACACTGCCCACCTTCAAAAATCTATAACTTTTTTATTTTTCCATGTACAGAGCTGTGTGATGGCTTATGGCTTATGGCTTGTGTAACAAATTACACTTCAAAATGTTGGTATTTTATATTCCATTGCGTGTAATGGGAAGCGGGAAAAAAAATCCAAATGTAGTGAAATTGGTAAAAAAAACGCATTTTTGCCGTATTCTTGTGGGCTTGGATTTTACGGATTTCACTGTACGCCCCAAATGACAAGTCTACTTTATTCTTTGGGTCAGAACGATTACGGGGATAACAAATTTATATAGGTTTTACAATGTTTTCATACATTTAAAAAAATTAAAACCTCCTGTGAAAATTTTTTTTTTGTATTTTGCCATCTTCTGGCGCTAATAAATTTTTTATACTTTGGTGTATGGAGCTGTGGGTGGTATAGATTTTTGTGGATTTTGATGTCGTTAACAATGTTATCATTTTTAGAACTGTGCGACCTTTTGATCACTTTTTATAGAATTTTTTATTTTTTTAAAATGGCAAAAAAAGTGACATTTTTTACTTTGGGCATGATTTTTCGCTAAGGGGTTAAACACAGTGAAAAACCATTAGCATATTTGATAGATCGGGCATTTTCGGACATGGCCATACCTATTGTCTTTATGATTTTTACTGTTTATTTATATTTATATGAGTTCTGGCAGTATATGGGGATTTTACTCCTCATACATTACAATGTGCTGATAGCACATTGTAATGCATGGGTCAACCCGAATTATCCTCGGGTCTTTGTGGGACCCAAGGCTAGCATGGCGACGGATCGCCGCTCCCTGATGACGTCACGGGGAGTGACAATCCTCGGAAAGATGGCGCCGCCATTCGCCGCCTTCTTTTTGAAGCCGCCGGCAGCTTTGCTGGCGGCGATCAGCAGGAAAACACCCGCGATCGGTGCTGGTACCGATCGCAGGTGTTACCGGTAAGCCTTAGCTGCAATATGCAGCAAAGACTTACCGGCTATGGAGAGGGCTCAGCCCGTGAGCCCTCTCCATGCACTGGGACCCGGCATGTGACGTAATACTACGTCACATGTCGGTAAGGGTTTAACGCAGAGAGAATGACTGAGTGTGAAGCCCCAACGCACCTACCAGAAAACACTGCATACCCTGGAGCTTACTTGTACCAGAAAAAACTTAGACCAGGCAGAGACAGGACATGTCTACTCCGTGCAGAACCAGCTTCATAACCACCACCACTAGCAGCACCACCATCATGTCCCTTTTCATTAATTACTGATTTACTCATTTTAAAAGACCTGCAGTACCAAAATATACAGTGACAAAATGTTTAGTGCCTAGAAATTACTGCACACTATTCATTGACATCAGCACCTTTATGATCTAGGTATTACTGGAAACAGGAGCAACTTTACAATCTATATATTAGAGTGCCTTATTCACTGACAGGAGCGCCTTTACAATCTAGATAATAGTGTGCGCTTTTCACTATCAGGAGCACCTTTATAATCTTGGTATTATTGTGCATACTATTCAGTGACAGGAGCACCTTTTCAATCTAGATATTAGTGCATGCTATTCACAAAAAGGAGCAGCTTCACAATCTTGGTATTACTACACGCTATTCACTGACAACAGCAACTTTATGATGTAGGGATTAGTGCACACTATTCACTGACAAGAGCAACTTTTCAATCTTTGTATTAGTACATGCTATTCACTGACAGGAGCAGCTTTACCATGTAGGTAATAGTGTCTGCTATTCACTGAATGGAGCACCTATACAAGCTTGGTATTTACAACATCCCCGATAGGCAGCAAGAATATTCCTGCACTATACTGTAGTAGCATCTGTTCAATTTGCCCAACAGTAATATAAATTGATTCACAAATCAGTGTTTTGTCATAACTGAACAGGCTGATTTCACAGAAGTGTGATTGACTTGAAGTTTCATTGTGTTATATGTGGAGAAGGAGTATTTCAGGAATAAGCATGATTTGTATTTATGTAAAATATAAGCTAATATGTAATTAGTTTTTTTTAAAATTTTGTTCCCCTTAGCAGAAAAATTTGGTACACATACACTAGAATGAAGGATTGAAATGCTACTGGTCCATTGATTTCCCCCTAGTGGACCAGACATGTGGACAGAAGATGGCTGCTGGTCACATGTCCACATCACATGTCCCTGCATCTGCCTGGCCAGGTCATATGATCACTATGTTTGACTGTAGTTGATTGCTTGCAGTGGGTTTGATGTTACTGAAAGGGCAGGACCTATCACAATGAGAGGGGGAAAACTCAACGGGGAGCAGAGAAGCCTCAGATATCTCTGCTGAGGGATCAGTTCATGGAGAAGAAAAGTTAAGGAAGAACTGGACTGGCAGTGAGAATGGCCAGTATTGATGTAATTTATAGGTGCTGAAGGGACAAAAAGTGTGTAGTTACATGGGGCTGCATGTTTTAAACAGCACAAACTGCAGCCATGTGTGGGACTGTTGGTGGAAGAAAGCAGCCATGTCAAATGCCAGAGAGAACCTTTTACGGTTAGAGAAGGTGCATTATTTTACATGGCACTGTATGTAGGAGGGGCTAGATTTTTCTGTGGAGGGGATTGGATGATTATTAGAGATAAGCGAACATACTGGTCCGAGCTTGATGCTCGTTCGAGCATAAGCGTACTCGAAACTGCTCGTTGCTCGGACGAATACTTCGCCCGCTCTAGAAAATGGCATCTCCCGCCGTTTTTGCTTTTTGGCGGCCAGAAACAGAGCCAATCACAAGCCAGGAGACTCTGCACTCCACCCAGCATGACGTGGTACCCTTACACGTCGATAGCAGTGGTTGGCTGGCCAGATCAGGTGACCCTGGAATAGACTAGCCCCTGCCCGCGCTGCTCGGATCATTCTGGATGCCGCTAGGGAGAGAGCTGCTGCTGATCAGGGAAAGCGTTAGGGTGTTCTATTAGAATAGTGTTAGGCAGGAGTGATTCTACAAGAACCCAACAGCCCTTCTTAGGGCTACAATAACGTTATACATTTTTTTTTTATTTGCTTGTGGCTGGGCTTGCTGGCACTAGTAGTGCAGCTAGTACCATATTGTGAGGAATTTGCAAGGGGACTTGCTACCGTTGTGTTTAGCTCTTAGTGACACACATATTCACCTCAAACACCAAAGTGGGACAATTTATTAGGGGTTTGATTAGAATTAGGCAGAGTCTGCTGATTTATTTATTTTTTTTACCTTTATTTCATTTTATAGCTAAAGCTCATCTTGCAAAGCAGTGTGCTTTCATTGTAGGCTACAAAATAGCCATAGGAGAACCCCAATGGCTTACTTAGGCCTACAATAGCGTTATATTTTCCTTTTTTTTGTTTGCTTGTGGCTGGGCTTGCTGGCATTAGTAGTGCAGCTAGTACCATATTGTGAGGAATTTGCTGGGAGACCTGCGACCGTTGTGTTTAGCTCTTAGTGACACGCATATCCACCTCAAACACTGAAGTGGGACAATTTATTAGGGGTTTGATTAGAATTAGGCAGAGTCTGCTGATTTTTTTTTTTTTTTTTTTACCTTTATTTCATTTTATAGCTCAAACTCATCTTGCAGAGCAGTGTGCTTTCAGTGTAGGCTACAAAATAGCCATAGGAGAACCCCAATGGCTTACTTAGGCCTACAATAGCGTTATATTTTCCTTTTTTTTGTTTGCTTGTGGCTGGGCTTGCTGGCATTAGTAGTGCAGCTAGTACCATATTGTGAGGAATTTGCTGGGAGACCTGCGACCGTTGTGTTTAGCTCTTAGTGACACGCATATCCACCTCAAACACCGAAGTGGGACAATTTATTAGGGGTTTGATTAGAATTAGGCAGAGTCTGCTGATTTATTTTTTTTACCTTTATTTCATTTTATAGCTCAAAGTCATCAGGCACAGCACAAAATCCAGTTGTGTGCTGTCAGTGTAGGTTAGAAACTAGCCATAGCAATAGGATAGCATCGTTTTGTAAAAAAAAAATAAAAATAAAAAAAAAAATTAAAAGTTTACACTTTAATTTGGAAAATGTTTAACCCGAGGGCTAGGGGTAGAGGACGAGGGCATGGACGTGGGCGTCCAACTACTGCAGGGGTCAGAGGCCGTGGTCCTGGGCGGGGTGAGACACCACCTGCTGATGAGGGAGCAGGGAAACGCCGCAGAGCTACACTCCCTAGGTTCATCATGTCTCAAGTTACTGGGACTTGTGGTAGAGCACTGTTGAGGCCAGAACAGTGCGAAGAGGTGATGTCGTGGATTGCGGACAATGCTTCTAGCCATTTGTCCACCAGTCAGTCTTCCACGCAGTCCACCCATGTCACCGAAATCAGCACTCCTCCAGCTCCTCCACCTCAGCCTCCTTCCTCCCAGTCTGCCCCCTCCCACCAAAATTTGGCATTTGAACCGGCATACTCTGAGGAACTGTTTTCTGGACCCTTCCCACAGTCACAAACCACTTGTCCGGTTGCTGCTGAGCAATTTTCCGATGCCCAGGTTTTCCACCAGTCGCAGTCTGTGGGTGATGATGACATTATTGACGTAGTGGAAGAAGTGTGTAAAGAGGTGTCGGACGATGAGGAGACACGGTTGTCAGACAGTGGTGAAGTTGTTGTCAGGGCAGGAAGTCCGAGGGGGGAGCAGACTGAGGGATCGGAGGATGATGAGGTGACAGACCCAAGCTGGGTTGATAGGCCGGGTGAACACAGTGCTTCTGAGACGGAGGCGAGTCCTATAGCAGAACAGGTTGGAAGAGGCAGTGGTGGGGCCAGACGGAGAGGCAGGGCCAGAGCTGGTGCATCAGCGCCAAATGTTTCACGTAGTCAAGATCCCGTGGCGAGGGATAGATTTTCAGAAGTCTGGAGGTACTTTAAAGAAACACCGGATGACCGACGGACTGTGGTGTGCAACCTTTGCCAAACCAGGATCAGCAGGGGTTCCACCACTACTAGCTTAACTACCACCAGTATGCGCAGGCATATGAATGCTAAACACCCCACTCAATGGCACCAAGCCCGTTCACCTCCGGCCGGGCACACCACTGCTCCTTCCCCTGTGTCATCTGCTAGTCAGCCCCCTGCCCAGGACCACGGCCCAAACACCTCCCGTGCGAAAACCCCATCTTCGCCTCCACGATCCTCCACAGCATCCACCAGCGTTCAGCTCTCCATACCCCAGACGCTGGAGCGCAAAAGAAAGTATAGCGCAACCCACCCACACGCCCAAGCCCTCAACGTCCACATCTCCAAGTTGCTTAGCCTGGAGATGCTGTCCTATAGGCTGGTAGAGACCGAGGCCTTTCGAAACCTCATGGTGGCGGCCGCCCCTCGGTATTCGGTCCCCAGCCGCCACTACTTTTCCCGATGTGCCGTCCCAGCCCTGCACAAGCACGTGTCAGAGAACATCATCCGTGCCCTGACCAACGCCGTTTCTGACAAGGTCCACCTGACCACGGACACGTGGACGAGTGCTGCCGGGCAGGGCCACTATATATCGCTGACGGCACATTGGGTTAACTTGGTGGAGGCTGGGACCGAGTCTGACCCTGGGGCTGGTCATATACTGCCGACGCCGAGGATTGCGGGGCCTACCTCGGTCCAGGTCTCAAAGGCCTACTATGCCTCCTCCTCCTCCCACCCCTCCTCCACCTCCTCCTGCTCCGAATTACCATCCGTGGGCATGGCGCCATCAGTCGGTAGCTCAAGGCACAGCAGCAGTGCCATCGCTAAGTGACAGCAGGCGGTGCTCAAACTTCTGAGCCTAGGTGATAAAAGGCACACCGCCCAAGAGCTATTACAGGGCATCACGGCGCAGACTTATCTGTGGCTGGCAACGCTGAACCTGAAGCCAGGCATGGTTGTGTGTGACAACGGCCGTAACCTGGTGGCGGCTCTGCAACTCGGCAGACTGACACATGTGCCATGCCTGGCCCATGTGTTAAATCTCATAGTTCAGCGTTTCCTCAAGACATACCCCAATCTGTCTGATTTGCTCACGAAGGTGCGCCGCATCTGTGCGCATTTCAGGAAGTCCAGCACAGATGCTGCCACTCTCAGGGCAGCGCAGCGCCGCCTCCAACTGCCCGCTCACCGACTGTTGTGCGACGTGCCCACGAGGTGGAATTCAACATTAACCATGTTATCCAGAGTTTACCAGCAGCGCAGAGCGATTGTAGACTGCCAGATGTCAACTTCCACCAGAACTGGTAGTCAGGTCAGTCAGCTTCCTCAAGTCTACAATGAGGAGTGGACGTGGATGTCTGATATCTGTCAGGTGCTGAGCAACTTTGAGGAGTCAACACAGATGGTCAGTGGCGATGCCGCCATCATCAGCCTCACCATCCCGCTGCTTGGCCTGTTGAAAAACTCTCTGGTCAGCATGAAGTCGGAAGCTTTGCGCTCGTCACAAGAGACGGGGGAAGAAGATTCCCTTGTTGATAGCCAAAGCACCCTTAGGTCTGTTTCTCAGCGCATATCGGAGGAGGTGGAGGAGGATGAGGAGGAAGAGGAGGAGAATGTTGGCGAGACAGAAGAGGGGACCATTGTTCAGTCCTTCACTGTTCAGCGTGTATGTGCAGAAGAAAAGGAGTTAAAGGAGTTGGAGGAGGAGGAAATGAACAGTCAGGCCAGTGAGGGGAGTGAATTCTTGCGCGTTGGGACTCTGGCACATATGGCAGATTTTATGCTAGGCTGCCTATCCCGTGACCCTCGCGTTCAAAGAATTTATTCCAGCACCGATTATTGGGTATTCACTCTCCGGGACCCACGGTACAAGCAAAATCTTTCCACTCTCATCCCTGGAGAGGAAAGGAGTGTGAGAATGCATGAATACCAGCAGGCCCTGGTGCACAAGCTGAAACAGTATTTCCCTTCTGACAGCGCTAGCGGTAGAGGGCGTACTTCTGCGGAACAAGTAGCAAGGGAGAGTAGGCGAGCAGGCAGCTTTTCCAGCACTGGCAGGGGTACGCTTTACAAGGCTTTTGCCAGCTTTATGTCACCCCAGCAAGACACTGTCACCTGTCCCCAGTCTCGGCAGAGTAGGGCTGATCTTTACAGAAAGATGGTGAGGGAGTACGTAGCTGACCATACCATCGTCCTAAATGATCACACAGCTCCCTACAACTACTGGGTTTCAAAGCTGGACATGTGGCACGAACTGGCGCTGTACGCCTTGGAAGTTCTTGCCTGCCCTGCCGCTAGCTTGTTGTCCGAGCGGGTTTTCAGTGCAGCTGGTGGCATCATCACCGATAAGCGTACACGCCTGTCGACTGACAGCGCTGACAGGCTGACGCTTATCAAGATGAATAAAGCCTGGATTTCTCCGGATTTTCATTCTCCACCAGGTGAAAGAAGCTCAACCTGAATAATGTATGCACTCCTCCTCCTCATTGTCCTCCTTCTCCTTCTCTTTGTACACTAAAGCATAGGACACTGGCTATTTTTTGCCAGGGCCAACTGGCTCTAGCTATAGTACTCTATGTATTTAATTTTTCTGGAGGGCCAACTACCCGGTCCTCTGTTTTAAGCAATTTTTGGGAGTGCCACATACAGGCACTCAATCTATTTAATTTTTCTGGAGGTACACCTACCTGCTCCTCTGGTTTGAAAATTTTTTTGGACTGCCACATACAGGCACTCAATTTATTTAATTTTTCTGGAGGACCACCTACCTGCTCCTCTGGTTTGAAAACTTTTTTGGACTGCCACATACAGGCACTATCCAAATTAAATAGTCTCCATAGCAGCCTCCACATGTCGTCTTTTTAGCTGGCTCCACACGTTGTCTCCATTGCTACCTCCACACGTCATCGCCATAGCTGCCTTCAAAAGTCGTCCATATAGCTGCATATAGCTACATTGTCTCCTTATCAAACGAACTGTGTCGGGCAGAATTTTGGGTTGTTTTCATGGCTTCCACATCAAACTTGTTAACTTTGTCGCCACCCTGCTGTGTAATCCACAAAATATACTGGCAAACTTTTATCATTTACCGATATTATTTCAGCGCTTCTTGCGCATCTGTTTACATTCCCCTCACCCGCCATATCCCAAACTTATAAGAACGCTACTACACTTGATCTTATACAAAAGGTTCTTAGAATTGCTGTTTGGGGAGTAGCCTAGAGACAGGGGCTTGGATTGGCGAAAGCTCGCCTGGCAGAGGAGCGCCAGCTCCATCTCAAGATCCAACTAACATAGTTTTAACTGCAGCACCTTTAATCTACTACTAGTTCACTGCCTCCATACATCGTCCCCTTATCAAACGAGCTGTGTCGGGCAGAATTTTGGGTAGTTTTCATGGCTTCCACATCAAACTTGTTAACTTTGTCGCCACCCTGCTGTGTAATACACAAAATATACTGGCAAACTTTTATCATTTACCAATATTATTTCAGCGCTTCTTGCGCATCTGTTTACATTCCCCTCACCCGCCATATCCTAAACTTATAAGAACGCTACTACACTTGATCTTATACAAAAGGTTCTTAGAAGTGCTGTTTGGGGAGTAGCCTAGAGACAGTAGCTTGGATTGGCGAAAGCTCGCCTGGCAGCGGAGCGCCAGCTCCATCTCAAGATCCAACTAACATAGTTTTAACTGCAGCACCTTTAATCTACTACTAGTTCACTGCCTCCATACATCGTCCCCTTATCAAACGAGCTGTGTCAGGCAGAATTTTCAGGTGTTTCACCAGATACATAGTGGAACTCGGCCCATCTGTCGCCGCCATGCTGGAGACCTGAAGTTGCAATCATAGCAGCGCAATATGGATGCCCCATACTGTCGCTGTTAATAATGGAACCATTTCCGTAAAAACAATTAAAAATAGAACCACTATGCTATTCCCTTATTCCTAGGTGAAATATTCAAACGACCCGGCCTGATTTAAAAATTATAATTTTTTCAAAGTAAACGCTTCTGGCCCCCAGGCCCATTTTAGGTGGGGAGGAGCCGAGAGACAGGGGCTTGGACAGGCGAAAGCTCGTCCCCTTATCAAACGAGCTGTGTCAGGCAGAATTTTCAGGTGTTTCACCAGATACATAGTGGAACTCGGCCCATCTGTCGCCGCCATGCTGGAGACCTGAAGTTGCAATCATAGCAGCGCAATATGAATGCCCCATACTGTCGCTCTTAATCATGGAAGTCGTCTCCATGGCTGCCTCCACATGTCGTCCCCTTATCAAAAGAGATGTGTCAGGTTCATTTTTCGGGTGTTTCACCAGATACGTTATGGAACTTGGTCACTATGTCGCCACCATGCTGTGTTATCGACTAAATATACCGTCAACCTTTTGTTCACATAGGAAATCATTTCACCTCCTTTGGTGAAACCGGAGTCCATTTAGGGTATGTCGCCATGAGACTCTCTAGCCTGCCACTGCTGCCGCTGCCTCTGCATGCCGTCCCCTATAGTGTCAGGGTCAATTATTGGATGTTTTAGATGCTATCTAGCCTCATTCGGTCACTCTGTCATGGCCATGCTGTTGCCCATAATTTTGGCATAATGGTGCGATTAAGCAGCCTCAGAGGCATCCATGCATGCTGCCCCTGCTGTTTCCTGTCCATTTCCGTTGTGTTTCCATCCTTTTCTGAGGTTCCCAGGTGTTTGGCCAATCTTCCCTGTGCAGAGCCTTGGTCCCCTTGAAAAATGCTCGAGTCTCCCATTGACTTCAATGGGGCTCGTTATTCGAGACGAGCACTCGAGCATCGGGAAAAGTTTGTCTCGAATAACGAGTACCCGAGCATTTTAGTGCTCGCTCATCTCTAGTGATTATGTACAAGGAGGTTATCAGCACATGGCTGGTCATACTGATATAGGAAGGCATGTATCAAGCACTGGCACATGGCACACCAGTAAAGTATGTGACACATTTAATATGGCCAGTACTACGGTAACAGAGCAGGACAGTCTGCTAGATCACCATGTGGAGCAGAACATGAGAGGGAGAAGCTCTTACTGTGAACTGAGGGCTCATGTGAGTTATAGTACCCTATGGCAGCCCTCTTAGAGATAACTCCACCTACTTTAGAATGGCAATACAATTTCGTAAATCATAAAAGCAAATAGTTTAAGCACCATTTATGATTTATGGCAATGAGTTTTGTTCTATTTATTTATTTATAGCATTATGGGTCTTTGTATCAGATGTCATGTTCCGAGAATACCCTTTTACTTATTCCTGTAAATTTTTGAGCAGTGTACTTTATCATGGCCCTGCTAGTAAGACCTCCACTCACTTTTATTTTATTATAGTGTGTAAGGGGTTGGGTCCGGGATCGTCGTCTCCTTGGGTAGACGGGCACAATTCTCCAGCACACAAGTAAGTTCACTGTCCACACTGTGCGATTTGGGTACAACTGACCTCAGCCACTTTTATTTGGCAGTAAAAACAAAATAAACAAAATGGCAAAAATAAAGCCTAAGCCTATCCGGCACTAACGACACATTGAGGTGGCCTACTGCCAGGCACCCCAAAACTCGCAGTATCAGTTCTCTGCCATAGGCCTTTGACATAGCCTGTCTCTTCCCCAAGGTGGCACCATTGTGGGAAGTCTGCACCAGGTACTTGTGCAGGACTTCCAGCTGGCTGCTAATGAAACTTAATCAGACAGACCCAACTTTCCCAGGTCTGGCATCTGCTCAGCTTTTCCTTAGGCAAAATATACCTTTCATGTCCCAAATCTGCTTTAGTGGCAGCTACCCTGCCACAAGTGCTAAAATGATTTCATTGAAAACATCAGAAACCTTCCACAGTGGGAAGAAATAAATTATTGTTAAAAAAAAATACCTACAATCGAATATACTATAAGATTTCTGAAAAGAAATTTATGTTAGGGCCATGCTCCTTTTGTAGTCTAACTGAACAAAATGTCAATGAATTCAAGCATGAAGAAAGTCACTTTGTTTCCATCAAGAAAATGGGTATAATCCAGTGACAACACTAGCTTGACTTATGATGGCCATTAAAAGTCTCTGATGTATCTTCATTCTGTCGAAGACAACGTGTGCAGAAGCTTGAGTGTGAAACATGTCATCTTTATCATGATAAACTTGACATTTCCTTTTTTCAAAGTTTATGGTTATTTTGAATGTTGCTAAATGTTAGACTTTTAGTAAAGGAAATATGTAAATACATTTTCCAGGATGGAATAAGGAAAATATTGGAGGGAATTTATTAAAATTGACATTTTTAACACCAGTCTTAAAATCCCCCTGCCGGCAGTCGTGCACCCGTATTTACTAAGAGTTTTTTTCTATAGTCTCTGCAGTTTTTCCACTTATTTGCATAATTTTTAAAACTTTCTTGGTAAAAACCAGCGCATAAGAAGATTTGCCAGCAGGTAAATGTGCGTAGTTTACAATATTTGATCCTGGTGGTAAATTTATTTTAACCCAGTATGCAACACAGTATATAGAATATGTTATAGTTTAGAAGACAACAATTATGTAAAGATTTTCCTACATTTTACTGCTTTAACAAAAGATGAAAACATTTTTAAGAAGTACCCATGTGTTTATGTGTCGCCATATTCTGAGAGCTATTAGGGCTTTATTAGGGGTTATTTTTAACATGATAAGATAACATTTCAGATGGTATTTTAGTATACATCTGATGTTTGATTGCAACTTAAGGTAGTTAAACTGTCCTGAGTAGAGCTTTCTGCATTAAGGTCCATATGCCGGGGTCATACACATTTGTATAGTGGTTTCACAGATATAAATACATCTTCTGGGTGGATAATTTGGTAACTCTCAAGGTAAATGCTTGTCATAGTAAATAAGGTTAGAGAAAGACTTCAGTCCATCAAGTCCAAGATATTAAATTATACTGCGATGATCCAGCAGAAGCCAAAAACCCTGCAAGGCTGATGTCAATTGTCCCAAAGCAAGGAAAATTTTCTTCCCGATCCCTAATATGGTGGTCAAAATTACTCCCTGGATCAACAGAAACTACTTTTTTTTATACACTGGTGCCCAAAACTGTACACAATATTCCATGTGCGGTCTGACCAGTGATTTTTGAAAGGGCAAATGTATGAGCTAATAATTTGTTTACCTTATTGGCAGCTCTCTGGCACTGATCAATAAAATGAAGTTACCATCCGCCAAGTCTTTTTCAGCTGTAAATTTACCAAGCAATTGACTGTTTAGAACATAATTGTACTTTTTGTTTGCATGGACCAAATGCATTATATTAGATTTATGTACATTAAACTTCATCAGCCATTTCTCTGCTCATTCCTCCAGCTTCCACAAATCCCTCTGTAATAATTTACTATTGGTCTCATAAGTAAATATCATCTGTAAATATTGAAACTTACTGTGTATACACTCTATGGGGGTCATGTATCATAGTTTTGTCTTTCTGTGGTGAATTTTGAAACATTTGGCAGTTCTGTTTTACACCTTATGTATTATCATGTCTTTTTACTTGTGATACATGTTCAGTTTTTCCTATCCTGGCAGGCACAACTTTTGGCTTCTTTTTGAGACTTTTTGTTGCAAATGTCTCAAATCCACATGGGCACAAGGTATGTGAGGGGGCTATATGTAGGAGTGGACATTACTGTTAATTTAGCACCCCAGCCCACCACAATAGTCACATCCCAGGGTGATGACGACATATAAGGCTGCGGTCACACATTGCGCTTTGATTTAGTTACCTATCAGAAACCTATTACAACAGCTGAGGAGAGGTAATTTGCATAATTACGTTACTGTTAACATTTGCATTTACAAAACGCATAGTAAACGCAATGTAAAGATATGTGTTAACATTGATTAGCTGTTTGATTAGGCAAATCTCAGCTGTTGCAATGCATTTTTAAACGCATGCGTTAAATGTGACGTGTAAATGCACCCTCAGAAGTAATCAATAAATTAAAAAAAATGTAAATGCTAAAATTTGTGACTTATGAAAAAACAGGTTACTATGCAAAATGTTAAACATTTAAAGCATGGGAAATAATTCCAATTTACATGATAAAACAGGGTCCATAAAAAAAATCTTTCCTTTGCACCTGCCCTGGACCAGATGCAAATTTGCGCCGGAAAAGTCGCAAAAATAAGCAAAAAAAGTGATACATAAGTGAAAAGTGGCATGGAACATCTGAAAAACAAAGATACATAAGGAACACTGCACAAGGTACAGACCAGAGTAAAAACGACAGAGTAAAATGTCGCAAAAAAGTCGCAAATTTGACTAGCAGAAATAATTATACATATCCCCCACTGAACTGGTAAAAGATCTCAATCAAAATACGTTGGGTTTGATATTCACCTACGAGGTAAACCCCACTTTATTTACCTTTTTTGGACATACTAATAAAAAAGAATGAAAAAGGGGTGTTAGGCGCCACCATCTATAGGAAACCCACTGCAATAATTTTGCTGCTAAGATGGGAGTCTAACCATCCCCTGGCTCTCAAAAATGGCATTCCTTATGGCCAGTACCTTAGATTAAGGAGGAATTGTTCCTCCAATACTGAGTTTACTACACAAGCAAGAGATATGCACTTGCGCTCTAAAGCTAGAGGCTACCCAGACAGAAATATCAAAGGGCCTTAGGGCAAGATAGGACAACCTTACTAATCCCTAAGGTCAAACCACCAGAAACCCCACTGATTATAATTATAGGCACATTTGATGCGGCAGCCACCACATACGTGAGATCCTATTGAAACATTGGGACATTCTTAAAATGGATGCTGATGTGGCACCAGGCATTTTGGATTTCCCCACAATTACATACAGAAGAGGTCAAAACATGCGGGACTAATTAATAAGGAGTCACTACACAAGACCTTAACCCCTTCGGTACTCAGCCTATTTTGGCCTTTAGGATGCAGCCTAAAGTACTTATAGCTTTGGAACGCTATGAGATATCCAGGGGATTTTGAGATTTTTTTTCTTTTGACACATAGTACTTCAAATTAGTTTAAAAATTTGGATGATATCTTTTGTGTTTAGTTATGAAACAAAGCGAAATTCGGCAAAAATTTGGAAAAATTCTTTATTTTCAAAGTTCTAAATTCTCTACTTTTGATGCAGGTACATTTCCCATTTCCTAAATGTCTGCTTTATGTTGGCATGGTTTTTTGATTCCACATATTTTGCTACAATGTAATAAGGCTCAGAATTTTGGTACCATTTTTAAAAAATTTTTGAAAATCACGAAAAACCCGTATTTAGAGGGACCTCTCAACTTTTAATTGACTGTGAGAGGCCTAAATAATAGCTAGACTTGTAAATTACCCCATTATGGGAACTTCACCCCTCAATGTATGAAAAAAGCATGTTTAACAAGTCTGTTAACCCGTTAGGTGTTTCATAGGGGTTAAAACAAAATTGAGGTGGGGTCTACAAATTGTAATATTATCATAATATATTAATACACTCATTTCCGGTGAAAAATTAAACCTTTACAATGGATTAAATGAAAAAAGGCTCCACAAAGTTTGATATCCAATTTCTCCCGAGTACACTGATACCCCATATGTGGTGTATGTGGTGGTAACCTACTGAATAGGCACATGGATGGGCATAGAATGGAAGGAGGCGCCATCTGGAGCAGATCTTCATTGTCACATTGTACAGGCTATAATTTTTTTTTCATTTATTAATGTGGACCTATAGGGGCTTATTTCTTTTGCTACATGAGATGCACTTTTCTGGTACATCATTTTGGGGCATCTATGAGATTATATTAACTCTTTGTTGTTGGAGGAAATGAAAATCATCAATTTTTAGGAAGATTTTTTTTTTTGGGGGGGGGGGATTTTGGGCCGTTCACCATACCATAAAAATAGTATATTATTTGTATTCTATGGTTAAGGGCTTATTTTTTGTTAGAAGCTTTGTTCTTTTTAGTGGTCTCATTTTAGACCGCATAGCATTTTTTTAGCATTTTATAAAGGGTATTAATTAAAAGTTATCTTTTTTCTGAGCGTTTTTTGTGTTTTTTTCCGCAGAGTTTACCGTGCAGGTCCAGTAATGATTTTGTATTATTATACAGATTGCTACGCATGAGGCAATACCAAATATGTGGGGGCTTTTTGTTTGTTTGTGTTTTTTTATACTTTATTAAGTGTTTTTATGGGAAAGTGACATTTTAGGGGCTTATATTTTTATTTATTTTTTATTTATTCTCATGTTTAAACTTTAGTGTTTTTCCCTTTTTTTACTTCTACAAACTTTAACTTCAACCAGCGATGCTCTGAACGCTGCTTGAAGTCCAATACACTGCTCTACAATACTAATTAATTGTAGAGCAGTGTAAACTGTCTGAGCATGCAGACTCATGAGCAGACAGTTACAGTCAGACCCAGAAAGTTCCGATTGTGGGAATTAGCGTGCTGCTTCTGGTACTGGCTCAGTTTGTGAGCCGGTGCCAGAAGCGGGACATTATAGCATGTAGCATGTTGCCGTATGGGAAGTATCTTCCCGCAGGGACGTACTATAACGTCCTGGTGTACATAAGGGCTACAACAAGAGATTAAAGGGTGTTTTAGATGTAGTGAATATCGTGGTGTTTTGAGAAAAAGTAAAGAATTTTAGCAGTAATGTAACCGGGATCTCGTACACCATCCAAAACTTCATAAATTGTAGATTGGCTGGGGTCATTTACCTGGTGACTTGTGGCTGCGGCAAACAGTACGTGGTGAAGACCTACCAAGAGTTTTGCTGTTGAGGATATGACTTAGGTGACATCCGAAACAATAGGAACAAAACATTATACACAATACACATATACACAATCAAAATAATGGAGACATGGGGGATTTGTCATTCATAGGAATTGATCTGGTCACATCACCTTCTAGAGGGGGACTGGGACTGAATTTTGAGACAGAGGGAAGCAAAGTGGATTTTTAGGCTCAAAACTAAAAGCTAAAAGAACACTTGAGCTTTGTGTGCTTCCTCTGATCTATTTATTTACCTTCATTCGTACATAACATCACATCTGCACACTTTTTCCTCCTCTTTAAGAAACGCTTATATTAAGTCATGATAGAAAGACCCCTATGCAAAATCATGCCATTTTTTGAGTGTATCGAGTCACCAGCTAGATAAACCTTATCTTTCTTTCCTTTATTTTTGGTAATCTCCAAAAAATATTATAAACATAAGGCCTAATGTTCACCTGTACATTTTGTACCTGTGTTTTGATAACCATAGTAATCAAGATGATTGCTTGTTCATGTACCATGTTGGAAATGGTAAAAAAGTAAAAAGAAAATGTTTAAAAAAAATAAAGTAATAAATCAATAAAAATGTCCATAATCCCCATAACATATAAAGAGACTAGAGATGAGCGAGTATACAGAGACATCGAGGGGCACGGAGACATCGAGGGGCACGGAGACATCGAGGGGCACGGAGACATCGAGGGGCACGGAGACATCGAGGGGCACGGAGACATCGAGGGGCACGGAGACATCGAGGGGCACGGAGACATCGAGGGGCACGGAGACATCGGGGAGACTTCAGTGGAAGAAGAGCAGCGGATCCCGGGACAGCGTATCTCCCGACAAGTAAGCAGATGTGCAGAACATCTGCAATCTATTCTTCACTGTGTTTTTCACTTAAATGATCCTGTATGGGTCTGAGCCTTAAACTGTAAAATGGCTGCGTCCTTAAGGGGTTAAAGCCATTAAAGGAATGCTCAAGACAAAAGCAGTAAGGAGAATCTCTTATTTCGAATGAATCTAACATTGTGTTTCTAGGTGCCATGGATCCAGAGATATTCAGGTTTAAAGTGAGAATATCAGGTGCGATTTTTATATATAAAAATTACTCCCGACTAGAGATGAGCGAGCACTAAAACTTGAGTGCTCGTTACTCAAGACAAACTTTTCCTGATGCTCGAGTGCTCGTCTCGAATAACGAACCCCACTGAAGTCAATGGGAGACTCGAGCATTTTTCAAGGGACCAAGGTTCGGGAATAAAATGTGTTATTTAATTGAAAAAGAATTCTGATAAGTTAGCAGATGTATGCAAACATCTGCAATCTATTCTTCACTGTTCCGCGCATATATTATCTCTCGACCAGTTAGCAAATGTGAAGAATAGAATAAAAACAGTGAACACAGTGAACACAGGATCATTTAAGTGAAGAACACAGTGAAAAACAAAGTGAAGAATAGATTGCAGATGTTCGGCACATCTGCTAACTTGTCGGGAGATACGCGTGGAACGGTGCGAACAAAATAGCATGTGAAGAACACTATATATGTGCGTGTAGAACACATTGCAGGTGTTTCTATACATCTGGTTGGTGGAGTAATTTTTTTCTCAAAGTCCAGGGTGTCAGTTTCTGGGGTTCTGTATTCCCCAAATTTCAATTATTTTTTGTTGCTAAAGTTGCTATCAAGAAATCTGTGTCAAATCAACATAGTTAATGGAGTGATATTTGCACAAAGCCCAGGGTGTCAGTTTTTGGGGTTCTGGCATCCCCCAAATTTCAATTCTTTTTTGTTGCTAAATTAGATATCAATAAAACAGTGTCAAATCCACATAGTTCAGTGATGGCAAACCTTTTAGAGACCGAGTGCCCAAACTATAACCAAAATCCACTTATTTACCGCAAAGTGCCAACATTGCATTTTAAGCAGTAACTTATTGCTACCTGCTCTTCAATCATATTGGCCCCTTGAGGCCACTAATACAGTTGAAAGAAGGAGGGCACATTCATACTATCATTGTAGCTTCTCTCCAGGGTCTCCCTGTACAGTAAGAATGCAGGGTCCAGTAGGAGGACCTCCAAAGATATTGCAGTTCTATCAACACTTTCTCACTTTTACCACAGTTCCAAACAGCCAATGAAGTTTCATTTTAAAATAGAGCTGATTTCAGCATCTCTTAAATTGCCTGCATCTGCAGGAAGATTTGGTGACTTTGGTCCTCTTTGGTGAGCTCTGTTTTGGGGTCAATGGCCTGAGTGACCACAGAAAGGGCTCTGAGTGCCACCTCTGGCACCCGTGCCATAGGTTTGCCACCACTGACATAGTTGGTGGAGTAATTTTTTTCTCAAAATCCAGGGTGTCAGTTTTTGAAGTTCTTTATTCCCCAAATTTCACAGTCAGGACAGTCAGCAACTGCTTGGAAGTGAAGAGGTGGGGAAGACATCCGCTGCTTTGTGCAGTAGGCGGGAAAGTAGATATGTGGGGAGTGGCACGAGAGGTTATGTTGCACTTGCAAGTAGTCAGGCTGTGCATACTGAGACCATTGAGGAGAATAGCAGTGACAGGGAAACACAAATTGATGCTGATGTAGCTCATCGCACTTGGGAGCAGGGTGAAGCAAGGGCTTCATCATCATCATCGGGAGAAGAGGCTGGCAGCTGGCAGCAAGTCGCTATTGTGGCCGTGAGTCAGCAGGGTGGCAGTAGTGCGAGGACAGAAGCCAAACGTTACCCCAAGGAGAACCAGCTTGTCCACCTGTAATGTGGAGAGATTGACCTTTGTCAAGATGAATCAGGTGTTGATTGGCCAGGATTTCAACACACCAATTCCTTATGCATCAGATTAGATCAGCCATGATGCCTCTCCCAAACGTTGAGAAATGAGTCTGGATTCTGACTACCTGCCTCAGCCAGTATTCTGATGCTGCCACCCACCTGATGCCACACATCTGCTACCAGTTGCTCCATCTGCCTCCCACCATCTTTACCAGGTATTGGAATTGTCACCCACCTCCACACTGTCATTGTGCCACTTTCTGACCTACTGCTGCTGCTGCCACCTCCACACTTGTCATTGTGCCACTCTGTGGCCTACAATGTTGCTGTCACCTCCATAATTTGTCATTGTGCCACTCTGCAGCCTACTCATGCTGCTGCCAACTGACCGCTGTCTCCCTGGAAAACCCTGTGATTTCCATAATGCTGTTTTTACCCTCCACCACTCTATGACATTGCCACTATGTTTGGTTTTCCCCTTCATTTCATATGTCAGAAGGAATGAAAGAAGAAGTGGATGCAGAACACAGAGGACATACAAATATCCAATTTACTGGTCATCTCTGTTTTGGATCAACTCCTGTTTGTTTTTGGTATTAGCAATACTGATGGATTATTGACGGATGAAAAGAAGGGCAAAATGATCAGTAACGTCAATGCAAAATTACTGCCGGCGCCCTCTCCACACTTTTGGGGGATTTCCACATGTATCAGCATTTAACAGAACAGGTTCTGTTGTAATCTATGTAAAAAGAGTGTAAAAAGAGTGCACTCTTTGATGTTATAGTGGGATCTTGATGAAGTCCATCTAAATCAGGTGATGCAATGATTGGTTAGTAGCAGACTAGGTATTTTAGCCCCCCACTCCAAAAACTGGGCTAAATGGGCAGCATTTCGAGGACTTAGCCCGAAGGATTGAGATAGATAAATGTGTAGGAACCAGAGGCTCTTAACACCCTTCACACCAACTACTATGTATATTATAAAAAGGTGATTTGCTTCTTGGCCTATAAGCCCTTTTTCACTATATATGGTACGATGACTGCCTGATCTATGTTTGCTTTTTCTATGTTGTTCCAAGTTATTTTTCCTGTATAGCTATACAGTTCTACTCTTTGTATATAAGCATTATATAGCTGGGACAGTATCCCATGCTTGGGTTTACTGCTCCCAATCCAATGTTTCTTATACTATTTGTAAAATTTATGATAACAAAAAAGAAGTAGTAGTTCTGTACTGTGCCTATATATAAAGGATAAGAGTAGTAGTACTATGCAATGTTTTTTTTTTTTTATAACGACTAGGAGTAGTAGTACTGTGTTTTGCTATATAAACAGGATAGGACCAGTGTACTGTACTGTGCCATATATACAGCATATGAACAGTAGTATGGTGCTGTGTCATGTATACAGGACAAAACTAGTAGCACTGTGGTCATATGTACAGGATAGAAGTGGTAGTACTGTGCTGTACCTATGTATTCAGGATATGAGTAGTATAAATATGTTCCCAGGATATACATGGTAGGAGTAGAAGTAGTACTGTGTCATGTCTTTATATAAGGGATAGACGTAGTAGTAGTGGGATTTGCCTACATACACAATTTTGGAAAAGTATTATGCATGTATTCAGGATAGGTGTAGTAGTACTGTGCAATTTCCTAATTTGGGATAGGTGTTGTAGTGATGTTCAGTCCCACAGTAGGAAAATAGAAAACAGAAAAGACAGGCAGACTCAGAAACACACACAGAACTCATACTTAGTTTAGACATGTACTCTGTCTCACCCTCTTCCTGCTGGGCTGACGAAAAAAGACTTTTGGAGGACTGTCAAAGGTCCTGGAAGGTCAATAGTAATAAATGTGTGTCATTAGCCGTCATACATAGCGGGTACAGAAAGTATTCAGACCCCTTTTCATTTTTCACTCTTTGTTTCAAAAAAACAGAAATGTAGATATTTTTGCTAATTTATTTAACAAATTTATTAATCGAACAAACTGAAATATCCCATGGTCATAAGTAATCAGACCTTTTGCTATGACACTTATATTAAACTTAAGCATGCTGTCCATTTTCTTCTGATCCTCCTTGAGATGGTTCTACTCCTTCATTGGAGTCCAGTTGTGTTTAAACTGATTGGAATTTATGAGGAAAGGAAATGTGAGAACACATGAGAATCATGAGGTCTAAGGAACTGCCCAAGGAGTTTAGAGACAGAATTGTGGCAAAGCACAGATCGGGCCATGATAACAAAAGAATTTCTGCAGCAAGGTCCCTAAGAGCACAGTGGCATTAATGATCCTTAAATGGAAGAAGTTTGGGATGAACACAACACTCTCTCATCCGTGCCGTTCAGCCAAACTAAACAATCGTGTAAGAAGAGGCTTGGTGAAATAGGCAAGTCGGCAGTTTTGCAGTTTGCATAAAAACACATAACTAGTCTATGAGAAATAAGATTCTCTTGTCTGATAAGACGAATATTGAAATATTGATGTTAATTTTAAGCAGTTTGTGGAGAAAACCTTGCACTGCTCATCACCTGCCAAATACAATCTCTACAGTGAAACATTGTGGTGGCAGCATCATGCTATTGGGTGGTTCTCAGCTGCATGAACAGAGTACAAGTACAGAGATATCCTGGATGAAAACCCCTTCCAGAGTGCTCTTGCCCTCAGACTGGGCCAAATGTTCTCCTTTCAACAAGACAATGAACCTAAGCACAAAACTAAAATATCAAAGCATTGCTTTCAGAACAACCCTGTACCCCTTCTTGACTGGCCCAGACAGAGCATTGTACTAAGCCTGATTAAGTATTTCTGGAGAAACTTGAAAATGTCTGCTATCAATGTTCCCCATCCAACCTGAGGAAACTGGAGAGAATATGCAAGGAGGAATGCAATACTGAGCAAAGAGTCTAAATACTTGTTAAATTAGCAATGTCTACATTTGTGGTTTTTTTATTTCAAGATGGGGACACAGAGTAAAAAGCTTGTCATCGGGCCCCTCAAAGTCCCGGGGCTTGTAGTCACCACCCCCTTGCCCCCCAGGTAGCTACACCTCTGGCAAGAAATAGATGAAGTGTATCTTATGCACATGCTCTGACTCTGTGTGACAGTATCATGATGTCATGTTATCAAAAATACATTTACGAAATCTTTGAATTTTGTCTATGTCCTAATATGGACATTTTATGGGTGCAATAGGGAAGGGCCCTGCAGTCCCAAAATGACCCCCTCATTCAGGAACCTTTAAAAAGAACCCACCAAAATCTCTTTATCTATCCACATTCTGTTGTATACCTTTCTTTGTCTCATGATTAGAGATGAGCGAGCACTAAAATGCTCGGGTGCTCGTTATTCGATACGAGCTTTTCCCGATGCTCGGGTGCTCGTATCGAATAATGAACCCCATTAAAGTCAATGGGAGACCCGAGCATTTTTTTAGTAAAAGAGAACATTAAAAGAACAGTGCATAATAAAATATCCCAGATGTTTACTGATGTTGACTTGTAAGAAAAAATTTAAATAACACTATTCTTCACTTTCCAGGTGTTCGCGCGTGTCTCCCGCTAAGTTAGGAGATGTTTAGAACATCTGGAATGTGAAGAATAGTGTTCTTTCAATGTGTTCTGCACTTAAATGGTCCTGTATTCACAGTTTTTAATGTTTTAATTCTATTCTTCACTTTGCAGATGTTAGCGCGTGTCTTCCGATAATGTCGGAGATGTGCGCGCACATCAGCAATGTGAAGAATAGTGTTATTTAAATGTGTTCTGCACTTAAATGTTCGTGTTTTCACTGTTTTTAATGTTTTAATTCTATTCTTCACATTGCAGGTGTGCGCGCGTGTCTCCCGATAGGTTCGGAGATACGCGCGCACAGCTGCAAAGTGAAGAATAGTGTTATTTAAATGTGTTCTGCCCTTAAATGTTCGTGTTTTCACTGTTTTTAATGTTTTAATTCTATTCTTCACATTGCAGGTGTGCGCGCGTGTCTCCCGATAGGTTCGGAGATACGCGCGCACAGCTGCAAAGTGAAGAATAGTGTTATTTAAATGTGTTCTGCCCTTAAATGTTCCTGTTTTCACTGTTTTTAATGTTTTAATTCTATTCTTCACATTGCAGGTGTGCGCGCGTGTCTCCCGATAGGTTCGGAGATACGCGCGCACAGCTGCAAAGTGAAGAATAGAATTAAAACATTAAAAACAGTGAAAACACGAACATTTAAGGGCAGAACACATTTAAATAACACTATTTAAGTGCAAAGCAATTATGCCAAGGGGCTAGTATGCTTGGGACTCTACATTACTCTAAGTGCCACAAATTTGTCCAGCTGAGACTTTCATCCAGCATTTACATCTCAATGGTCAGTCACATGCTTATAACATGTCTTTTCCTGCTCTGTATCTGTGATGCTGCTTTCCAGTAAAGATGTTCTATTTATGGCATGTTCTCTTGGTTGTTATGGGAACATGAAACCTGTTCCTCACACCTTTTAATCCTGGCATATTAAACCAAGAGCATTCACAAAGGTTTTATGTATGAATAACAGTGAACGCATGCAGCAGAAAGCTGGACATGTACAAAGTATAAAAAATAGGTGTGATGTGGACGTGAAAAGTAGCCAAGAATAATTGGAAATTCTTGCATAAATCCATTTTATACAGTCTAAGAGCTCTTTCACATGAATGTATGTTTCTCTAGTCCTGTATTTCTGTGCTTTATGAATCCGTATATAAGTGACTTTTATCCTATGTCACTTTGTCACTGTATCTGAACCGTATCTATATAAAATACAGTGGGCTGGCAAATGATGGCTGGCTGATGGGTAGCCGACTATTGGCTGGTTGACAGAATGTACTCCCCACTGGTTCTGGTCTCCCGGGATACTGTACGCACCGCATGCAGCACAAATGAATATTGTAAATCTTCCCATATATTTCTATGGAGCATATGGAACAGAAATACTGGAAAAAAATTGGACATGCTCTATATTTTTTTGCATTTCGCTCATGGTACGGTGGACAATACTGCATACAAAAGCTTTGTATCCGCTCCTACCACGTATGTGAACCGCCAATTGGGTGGAGAGCACGGAACCTCACTCCACTTGAGTCTGGTCAACAGCAATCTTGTTACTACAGCTTCAATCCACCGAAATCAGGCGTTGTTTTCAAATAAAAACTTTCTTTATTGAAGTCATATAAAAGTTATTGGACATAACATTGTGTAATTTCCAACGCGTTTCAGGCGCCGGTTGCGCCCTTAATCATGGATAACATAGTATAGTAACATTGAACATTTTATAGTGAATGTGGGACACAGGTGAGGGTTAAACCACGCCTTCGAGGGGCGTGTATCACAATTAGATGGCCGGATACAACGTTGCACTCAACATGGGAGCCACGTGATCCATCACAGGCATAGTTGCATTGTAGTCAAAGTAACCCGATCACATGATCATACACGGAAGTGACAGCAAGATGTTGAAGATCGCTTACTTATGTGTTCAGGAACCTGTCATCCCAATCATACATGGTTTACCCAAAGTTCATAAGGGTATATTCCCACCCCCCATGCGACCTATTATATCTGGTCGAGGTTCTCTCAGTGAGAAATTATGCAAGTGGTTGGACAATTTACACCAACCACTAGTAGTAAGGGTCCCGGGTTATTTACAGGACTCCTCGGACATATTAAGGAATCTTGGTCAACATATGTGGACCGAGAACCACCATTGGGTGGGGTGTGATGTTATCTCCCTTTACACTTCTATTCCTTACACAGTCACAATGAAAGCTTTGGAATTCCATCTGAATACTTACAGTGATTACACACAGGATCTAAAACAATACATCATGTCACTCATCATCTGATGTCACATAACTATTTCATGTTCAATAATCAATTTTTTTTACAGACTTAGGGAGTCCCTAAGGGAGCGAAATATTCGCCCTCATTAGCAAATTTAGTTATGTCATGGTGGGAGATGCAGTACATTTACACGGAAGAAAACCCTTTCCTGTCCAATATTGAGTGGTATGGCAGGTACATCGATGATCTCCTCCTAATTTGGAGGGGCGATGTACCCTCATTCACAACATACATTAACCAAAATGATTATAATCTCTGTTTCCCACATTACTCCCATGAATCTGACGTCACATTTTTGGATTTAAAGCTACATGGACAAACAGGTAAACACATTACCTCCTCCACATATAGGAAACCCACAGCAGGGAATACGATTTTACATTTTAATAGTCAACATCCAAAACATACCATTAAGTCAATCCCTGTGGGTGAAATGACTCGCAGTAGAAGAAACTGCAGTTCGGATTTGGATTTCCAAAAGGAAGCCAAAGACATTTCCTATAGACTGTCACAAAGAGGCTATCCACAATGCACATTAGACGGGGCATTTAATATAACCAGCAAAAAAGATCGCAGTTTACTACTACACAAAAAATTAAAGCCCATTCATAGTGGGGAAGACAACACCACCCCAGTACTTTCCTTACAGTACAGTTCTCAATTCCATAAAATCAAACAAATTATTGTTAAATATCTTCCTTTATTATTTGAAGATGACAAACTTGAGAATATTCTTGGTAATGGTTGCAGGGTGGTGGCTAGAAGAAGGTGCACACTTGGCAATATTTTGTCTCCCTCCCTTGTGAAGAATGACACATCACATCGGGGATGGTTACATAATTGTGGATTTTTCAGATGTGGGTCAAGACAATGTCGCACTTTCAATTTTATTGTACCTGTCAAATCCTTTTGTAACACCGCAGGGGACAAAACATTTAAAATTAAACAACATCTTACATGTAACAGCTTTCACGTCGTATATGTGATCAGGTGCACCTCATGCAACATCATGTACATGGGTTGCACAAAACGAAAATTTAAAACGAGAATACTGGAACATGTAAATTATGTTAATGGCAATGAATGTAGAAATATTAGTGGAGCATCTGCCCATTTTCGGAACCAACATGATAAACTAACCAACAATTTATCGGCTTTTATCATTGAAAAAGTTCAAACAACTAGAAGGGGCGGAGACAATAAAAGACTCCTTTTGGATAGGAAAGCCTATTGGATCATGGAATTAGACACTATGGCTCCCAGAGGCATGAATATCAGAAATGAGTTAATATTACATTACCATTAGTCTATTAATGTAAGGAGTCTTGCCCATAATTGTGTTTTTTTGTTGTCACTACGGTTTGTTGCCATTTTTTTTTGTTTTCTTCTTGGTTCCTCACCCTTTTTTGTGTGCTTTTCTTGCCTTGTCCTTTGTTCTTGTGGCATTTTTTCCATATTTGCTGTATCTAATGTCAATAACATTGTTTTTAACATACCTTACTGTGATTTTATCTTTCACAAATGGGACTTGTATGTCTTTTTTCAATCAAGGAGACGATCAACACGAACGCAACAGCTCCGTAACAATTGATTACTTACCATAAGCGATTTTCAACATCTTGCTGTCACTTCCGTGTATGATCATGTGATCGGGTTACCTTGACTACAATGCAACTATGCCTGTGTTGGATCACGTGGCTCCCATGTTGAGTGCAACGTTGTATCTGGCTGTCTAATTGTAATACATGCCCCTCGAAGGCGTGGTTTAACCCTCACCTGTGTCCCACATTCACTATAAAATGTTCAATGTTACTACACTATGTTATCCATGATTAAGGGCGCAACCGGCGCCTGAAACGCGCTGGAAATTACACAATGTTATGTCCAATAACTTTTATATGACTTCAATAAAGAAAGTTTTTATTTGAAAACAACGCCTGATTTCGGTGGATTGGAGCTACGGTGGACAATACTGCATGTAAATGGATGGCCTTCAAATGAATGTGGCCCTATTCTACCCGTATGAAAAAAATATGGTACAGTTAGCACACAGCCTTTGCGTCTTGTCTATATCCTATTTGGAAGTCTTTATCTTTAACTGTAATCCATCATCATGTTTTCCATCCATTTTAAAAGCTATTTTCTAAACTCCCATAGAAGTGAGCTGTGAGTCCAACGCATGTCCAGTCACCCTTTCATGTGCAGTGACCAGAAAATAGGTTTTAGGTAACACCCCTTGCTGGAGATAGGTACTGGTAATGTCTAAGGGACATTATGGCAGACCAGGAGGTGTAGCAATGGTTAACTGAAGGAAACACCAGTTTATCAATTCTGTCTGGTAGCGAAGAGGCAAATATGTCCCTATAATGCATTCTTTTTTTCATTACAACAAAAGGCCAGTTCAGAGCTGGGAAGCAATATCTTGTAGGTCAATGACTAGAGTAAGGGTCAGTGCATGTTTTCTGCTCTGTTCTTCACAATAGACTTGACTTTTGCTTTATAAAGCAGCCCCTGTCACCAATGGATGATACCTTTTCTCAGTCATGCTTTTTTTTTGTCACTTTCTTTTTATTGTTTTAGAATTTTAACAAACATGTATGCATTAACACTCTTACAATTTTATCTTAGTAGTACATATTATCACAGTTGACATATAACAGTGCCTCTGTGTTCCTTTACATACTATAGTTGTAAGTGATGTGGGTCTTTGCATATAAGAATCATAATGGGTTGGCCTAGAGAGAAATTTAATCCAATCAGTCGATTTTGTTCTCCCTCTGTTTGCTTTGTTTGCTATTAAAGATTCCATTTTAAAATTCCTGTTTGTGTTGTATAACTCATTCTTGCTTTTTTTTAATTATTCTTTGTTTGGTATAACAAGCATGAAAAATACATACAAACATAGAAGTATCTGCCAGGCAGAGCAAGGATAAATAGGGCTAATGTGAGTGCCCTCATACAAGGCATTCAATGAGTTGAGTGGAGGAGGGGTAGACATACATGTAAGTTAGTAAGCAACCGTTTAACAAAGACCACTCGTTGGAGGTGATGTGCATGTGTAGTGCAAGACTCATACAGTACAATAGGGAAGCACTTTCCATGAGCTAGCTATGACTGAGCATCTTATCTTTTTCCTTTTGGGGGTCTCAACTGGTGTAGACTTGATGTCACTCTCAGGGCTGGTGCTAGACAAAGTGGGGCCCCAAAATAAAACTATTTTATGACCAGTAACAGTCAGTAAGAGGTTCCCTTTAGTATGGCAAAACAAATTGTAATAAGGGAGAATTTTATAGGACAGTGATCGCGAACCTTTTAGCGACCTAGTGCCCAAAAAGACACCCAAAACCCCCCTTATTTATCACAAGATGCCAACTAAAAATTAAAGCAGTAACTTATTGCTCCCTGTTCAACAACTTTCAATCATATTGGCCTCCTGAGGACAGCAACACGGTAGAAAGATGGAAAATTTGCATCATTTTAGCTTCTTTCCAGTGTTCCTCTGTAGACCTGTAGGGGCCAGCAGGAGGACCTCCAAAGATAATTCGTCCATGTCTACTAAATCTCCCTCTTCCTACAGTCCCAAGTAGCGAAGTAAGTATCAAAACATGACTGAAAGCAGCATCTTTTAAGAATTATTCGAGTCCCATCTAGTGTGATTGGGGGATGGCCTGGGTGCCCACAGAAAGGGCTCTGAGTGCCACCTTTGGCACCCGTGCCATAGGTTCGCCACGACTGTTATAGGAGATAGATAGATGATAGGGAGAATGATCGGCAGTGAGGTGGCTCAGTGGTTAGCACTACAGCCTTGCAGCGCTGGTCAAAATCTGCAAAGAGTTTGTATGTTCTCTCTGTGTTTGTGTGGGTTTCCTCCGGTTTCCTCCCACACTCCACAAAATTACTGGTAGGTTGAATAGATTGTGAGCATTATTAATTATAATGATGTAGTTATAGTATATATACAGGAAATGGATGAGAGATAAATACAGTAGAAGAGAAATAGAAGATTGATTGAAAAACAGATAGAGAAAAAGCGAGATATATAAATGGTCAGATTATATGAGATAAATAGCTAGACAGATAGATATATAGACAGGAGATAGATGAGAAGCATTTTCACCCAGGAATTCAACCAAGGGCTATTAACCCTTTCATCACCAGGCATTTCTGGATATTTTGTTGCGTTATCGACCAGAGCAATTTTTACAATTTTGACGTTTAAAAAATAAAATTTTTCCCCATTTTCAAAATTGCATTAAAGAGTTTATAGACAGAGGCGCCTTCATGCAAATCTGATTCAAACTGAAACATTTTATATAAAATGCTTAAAATTTGAACTTTGATGGCAAAAAATGTTCTCCAAACAGAAAATATTTACCTTCACATCTCCTAAATGTAATAGATGGACATGTTCACAAATGCCTCATATTGATATGGTCACATAAATAAATCCACATAATATCACTAAAACTGTAAAAACTAGATATCTGCTTTTCAGCAAGAAATTTTAAGACAGTCACAACCTGAAAAATATATCAATTAAACAGAATAAAAAGTATCCACATGTGGATAGTCACCAAAATATGCAGCAAAGGGAACGTTACACCCACAGGGGACACCAAACTATTTGTGCAGAATATTGCACTGAGCGTCACACAGATCTATCATTATATGCTCCTTACACAATGGTCACCCAAATAATAACTGGGTCGTGGAGTTAATATGTAGCGACATTAGGTGAAGAGGATCGAATGTTCATCATATCAGTCAATTTTTGCAAAAAAAAACTGCCACCAAATAAAAGGCAACAAGAGAGAAAGTGTGTTCATGGATAGTTCTGCATATAGAAGGGTGAAAAACATGAATAATAGTTGATATTATCCCTTCTCAGAATGTAATAACATATAAAGTGAATATTTCCATTATCTGTGAGGTGCAGCAGCTCCGGTGTGCAGCAAATTCTCCCTGTAGCCTGAGGGATGAAAATCTGGAGTGGGGGGGGGGGCACTTCAGGGGGTTGTATCTCTGGCTCTGTGACACATAGAACCTCACTTCTTTTTTCCTATGAACTCTCCTATTTTATATAAATGTGTTTCTAAGTGTCAGGAAAACGGTGATAATAACTGTTTAACTGCTGTTGGCAGTGATTTTTATGTATAAAAATGCCACCTGATATTTTCACTTTAAACCTGAATATCTCTGGATCCAGAGCACCTAGAAACAAAATTCAAGATTCATTTGAAAGAAGAGATTCTCCTCTTCCAGGGGACAGGGGGCCCTGGGCAATTGCCCACTTTGCCGGCCCTGGTCACTCACTCTGAGTGAGTTGAATTCTGGTGGACTGAAAGAGTTATTACTAATCTCATACTTTATATCTAAAATTCAACAAAGGGACCCATGTCTTGGAGAACTTGTAGTGTGCTTAGATTCCCAATGGGCTAATTCTTCTAGGCAGTTAACCTTGGCCAACCATTCTGAAGTGGTTGGTAGGTCAGGTTGGATCAATTTTGGGGGGTATCATCAATTTGGCCACCTGCACCAGAAGGTTGGTTACATGCTGCTTCTCTCGAGTGCCATGAAGCATTAGGCAGCCAAAGTAGGACTGTCCCTGGAGATAAAGATATCAGGGAGTTGGTGATTTTACTGATAGTTTTCATTAACGTGGTGCATGAAGGCTTTAACCCGTAGGCGCACCACAACGTTATACTACGTCCCCGGGGCTACATGCTGAGCGCACCGGGACATAGTATAACGTCCTACTTCTGGCACCGGCTCACGAACAGAGCCAGCACCAGAAGCAGCGGCTGTCGGCTGTCTATCACAGCTGACAGCCTGCGCTAGCACCCGCGATCGGAGCCGACTCCGATCGCAGGTGTTAACCCCTTACACGCCGCGGTCATGCTTGCGCTATGGATCGGATCCCCCGCGCCACTTACCGGGGGATCCAATCCACTTCTGGGCAGCTCCGAGGACTGGCATGTGCCCCGGAGCTGCCCGGTCTCCCTGGCAGTCAGACCCCTCCCTGGTCTGACTGCAAACTGTCTGAGCATGCGTGAGCATGCCAGACAGATTACACTGCTCTACAATAAAATAGTATTGTAGAGCAGTGTATTGAATTGAACCAGCGAACAGAGCATCACTGGTTCAAGATCAAGTATGTATTAGTAAAAAAAAATGAAAAACACCGAACATTACACTTTAGAATAAATAAAAAATAAATACATTAAAATATAAGCCCATAAAATGTCACTTTCCCATAAAAACACTTAATAAAGTATAAAAACCACAAAAAAACCACGCATATTTGGTATTGCCGCGTGCGTAACAATATGTATAATAAAAAAGAATCCTTACTGGACCCGCAAGGTAAACGCCGGAGAAAAAAACCCACAAAAACTTTCCGAAAAAAGATCATTTTTAATTAATACCCTATAAAAATGCTCTAAAAAGTGATTTAAAAATGTTATGTACTCTAAAATAAGCCCACTCAAAAGAACAACTCTTCTCGCAAAAAATAAGCCCTTAACCAGATTTGTCAGCCGAAAAATAAAAAAGTTATGCATATGAAAATATGGTGATGCAAAAATGAACAAGATTTTCTCCAAATTATTTTTTATTCAGTACAATTGAATAAAATACACAAAACTCCCATATATTTGGTATCCCTGCATCCAGAACAATCTGCATAATAAAACGGAATCATTATTAGAACCGCAAAGTGAACCACGTAAAACAAAAACCCAAAAAAGCTCCAAAAAAAGATAATTTTCAATTAATGCCCTATTAAAAAATGCTCTAAAAAGTGATTTAAAAAATGTTATGCACTCTAAAATAAGACCACTAAAAAGAACAATCCTTCTCGCAAAAAAACGCCCTTAAACAGATTTGTGAGGCGAAAAATAAAAAAGTTGCATATGAAAGACGGTGATGCTAAAATTAACGACATTTTTGCCAAATTACTTTTTATTCAGTAAAAATGGGAAAAAATTAAAAATCTATATAAATGAGGTCTTTCTGTAATCGTGGCGACTAGAGATGAGCGAACATACTCGTCCGAGCTTGATGCTCGATCGAGCATTAGCGTACTCGTAACTGCTCGTTGCTCGGACGAGTATTTCGCCCGCTCGAGAAAATGGCAGCTCCCGCCGTTTTGCTTTTTGGCGGCCAGAAACAGAGCCAATCACAAGCCAGGAGACTCTGCACTCCACCCAGCATGACGTGGTACCCTTACACGTCGATAGCAGTGGTTGGCTGGCCAGATCAGGTGACCCTGGGATAGACTAGCCGCTGCCCGCGCTGCTCGGATCATTCTCTGTCTGGATGCCGCTAGGGAGAGAGCTGCTGCTGGTCAGGGAAAGCGTTAGGGTGTTCTATTAGCTTACTGTTAGGCAGGAGTGATTCTACAACAGCCCTTCTTAGGGCTACAATAACGTTATCCTTTTTTTTTTTATTTGCTTGTGGCTGGGCTTGCTGGCACTAGTAGTGCAACTAGTACCATATTGTGAGGAATTAGCAGGGGGACTTGCTACCGTTGTGTTTAGCTCTTAGTGACACACATATCCACCTCAAACACCAAAGTGGGAAAATTTATTAGGGGTTTGATTTCAATTAGGCACAGTCTGCCAGTTTCTTTTTATTTTACGTTTATTTTTTTCATAACTCAGTGTCATCTCATCTTGCATAGTAGTGTGCTTTAATACTTGGCTAGAAAATAGCCATAGGAGAATCCAAACGGCTTACTTACGCCTACAGTAGCGTTATATATATTTGATTTCTGGTTGAGACTTGCGACCACTGTGTTTTGCGCTTAGTGACGCACATATCCATCGCAAAGACCGAAGTGGGAAAATTTATTAGGGCCCGGGGTTGGATTTCAATTAGGCACAGTCTGCCATTTCCTTTTTTATTTTACGTTTATTTTTTTCATAACTCAGCGTCATCTCATCTTGCATAGTAGTGTGCTTTAATACTTGGCTAGAAAATAGCCATAGGAGAATCCAAACGGCTTACTTACGCCTACAGTAGCGTTATATATATTTGATTTCTGGTTGATCTGCTGGTGGCTGTAGTTGTTGCAGTGCATCTACTAGCAAATTGTGAGCAATTTGGAGTGAGACTTGCGACCACTGTGTTTTGCGCTTAGTGACGCACATATCCATCGCAAAGACCGAAGTGGGAAAATTTATTAGGGCCCGGGGTTGGATTTCAATTAGGCACAGTCTGCCATTTCCTTTTTTATTTTACGTTTATTTTTTTCATAACTCAGCGTCATCTCATCTGGCATACTAGTGTGCTTTAATACTTGGCTAGAAAATAGCCATAGGAG
>NW_027285640.1:27500-33796 GCF_040894005.1 Engystomops pustulosus | reverse complement strand
GGAGGCCTGCTCGGACAGGGCGGTCCTTTCGGGTCCCGCGGGAAGGGGCATTTCATGTTCCTCTGCGGGAGGTGATCCATTTTCTGCGGGAAATGGCGAGCCCCTTCGGCTACAAGAGTGTGTAGGTCCCGCTCAACAGTCTACGTCCTTAACCATCGGGGACTTTGTAGATTTTGGTCAAGATCGCCCCCCGCATGTCCTAGCGGGAGGTCTCCGCGGCGGAGGCCGGAAAAGGTGCGAGGTGAGCGGCATGGTATGACTGGGCTCGTGCCGCTCACTGCTACCCGGAGCGTGGCGCCCTCCGGGTAAAAGGCTAGCCGGGGCGAGTAGGTGGGATGACGGGCGCATAAGCAACGCCGTCCCCGCCGTACAAGGTGCCGGTGGCCTGGCGAACCACCGGCGTAAGGCTAGCCAAGGGCGTACCGCGGGGCAGAGGGCGCATAAGCCACGCTCTCTCTCCATCCCACCAGCACAAGCGAAAAATTTTCAAAGTGTGGGAGAACCGGCTTCCCGACCGGTTGCACTCTGCCTCTCGCTGCCGCCGTCCTGGAAGCGTCCTCGGTCACTCGGAGTACGGCAGATTTAAGAGCTCCGGAATGGTGAAAAAGAACCGGAGAGAGGGCGACTCCGGCTTCTCTCTGCCGGGCGAGGACCACCGCAGGCGGCGGGGACGTCTGACAGGAGACGGCGCTGCGGGCAGGCTTTAAAAGTGCATGGGGTTTTGGCCTCGGAGAAAGTCGAAAAAATTATGCGGTCGGAGCTGTCTGCCCCGGCCGGGGAAGGCTCACCTCCGGCGGCTGCCAACCCCTGGCTTGCCCGCTGGATGGCCTTTCGGAGGCTGCTGAAAAAGAACTGTCAGGCGGGCACCTCTCGGAAGAACCGCAGACCAAAACGACCGGTAAAAATTTTGGGCGATCCGACCCGTAGTGCACCTTCGGCGGCAGAGAAAAGCAACAAAAATACCGGTCAGAGAAGGGGAGTTTTGGTCGACTCTGCCAGGTTTTTGCACTAAGTCAGATCCGTAATGCCAGCGGGACTGAGTCGCTCTTGCGTGCCGTGGTCCTGGAAGCCTGCTCGGACAGAGTGGTCCTTCGGGTCCCGCGGGAAGGGGCATTTCATGTTCCTCTGCGGGAGGTGATCCATTTTCTGCGGGAAATGGCGAGCCCCTTCGGCTACAAGAGTGTGTAGGTCCCGCTCAACAGTCTACGTCCTTAACCATCGGGGACTTTGTAGATTTTGCCCAAAATCGCTCTCCGCAGAACAGAGCGGGAGGTCTCCGCGGCGGAGGCCGGAAAAGGTGCGAGGTGAGCGGCATGGTATGACTGGGCTCGTGCCGCTCACTGCTACCCGGAGCGTGGCGCCCTCCGGGTAAAAGGCTAGCCGGGGCGAGTAGGTGGATTGACGGGCGCATAAGCAACGCCGTCCCCGCCGTACAAGGTGCCGGTGGCCTGGCGAACCACCGGCGTAAGGCTAGCCAAGGGCGTACCGCGGGGCAGAGGGCGCATAAGCCACGCCGTCCCCGCTGTACAAGGTGCCGGTGGCCTGGCGAACCACCGGCGTAAGGCTAGCCAAGGGCGTACCGCGGGGCAGAGGGCGCATAAGCCACGCTCTCTCTCCATCCCACCAGAACAAGCGAAAAAATTTCAAAGTGTGGGAGAACCGGCTTCCCGACCGGTGGCACTCTGCCTCTCGCTGCCGCCCTCCTGGAAGCGTCCTCGGTCACTCGGTGTCCGGCAGATTTCAGAGCTCCGGAATGGTGAAAAAGAACCGGTGAGAGGGCGAATCCGGCTTCTCTCTGCCGGGCGAGGACCACCGCAGGCGGCAAGGGACGTCTGCCAGGAGACGGCGCTGCGGGCAGGCTTTAAAAGTGCATGGGGTTTTGGCCTCGGCGAAAGTCGAAAAAATTTTGCGGTCGGAGCTGTCTGCCCCGGCCGGGGAAGGCTCACCGCCGGCGGCTGCCAACCCCTGGCTTGCCCGCTGGATGCCCTTTCGGAGGCTGCTGAAAAAGAACTGTCAGGCGGGCACCTCTCGGAAGAACCGCAGACCAAAACGACCGGTAAAAATTTTGGGCGATCCGATCCTCAGTGCACCTTCGGCGGCAGAGAAAAGCAACAAAAACACCGGTCAAAGAAGGGAGGTTTTGGTCGACTCTGCCTGGTTTTTGCACAAAGTCAGATCCGTAATGCCAGCGGGACTGAGTCGCTTTTGCGTGCCGTGGTCCTGGAGGCCTGCTCGGACAGAGCGGTCCTTCGGGTCCCGCGGGAAGGGGCATTTCATGTTCCTCTGCGGGAGGTGGTCCATTTTCTGCGGGAAATGGCGAGCCCCATCGGCTACAAGAGTGTGTAGGTCCCGCTCAACAGTCTACGTCCTTAACCATCGGGGACTTTGTAGATTTTGGCAGAAATCGCCCCCCGCAGGTCCTAGCGGGAGGTCTCCGCGGCGGAGGCCGGAGAGGGCGCGAGGTGAGCGGCATGGTATGACTGGGTTCGTGCCGCTCACTGGTACCCGGAGCGTGGCGCCCTCCGGGTAAAAGGCTAGCCGGGGCGAGTAGGTGGGTTGACGGGCGCATAAGCCACGCCGTCCCCGCCGTACAAGGTGCCGGTGGCCTGGCGAACCACCGGCGTAAGGCCAGCCAGGGCGGACCGCGGGGCAGAGGGCGCATAAGCCACGCTCTCTCTCCATCCCACCAGAACAAGCGAAAAATTTTCAAAGTGTGGGAGAACCGGCGACCCGACCGGTGGCACTCTGCCTCTCGCTGCCGCCCTCCTGGAAGCGTCCTCGGTCACTCGGTGTCCGGCAGATTTCAGAGCTCCGGAATGGTGAAAAAGAACCGGAGAGGGGGCGACTCCGGCTTCTCTCTGCCGGGCGAGGACCACCGCAGGCGGCAAGGGACGTCTGACAGGAGACGGCGCTGCGGGCAGGCTTTAAAAGTGCATGGGGTTTTGGCCTCGGCGAAAGTCGAAAAAATTTTGCGGTCGGAGCCGTCTGCCCCGGCCGGGGAAGGCTCACCGCCGGCGGCTGCCAACCCCTGGCTTGCCCGCTGGATGGCCTTTCGGAGGCTGCTGAAAAAGAACTGTCAGGCGGGCACCTCTCGGAAGAACCGCAGACCAAAACGACCGGTAAAAATTTTGGGCGATCCGACCCTCAGTGCACCTTCGGCGGCAGAGAAAAGCATCAAAAATACCGGTCAAAGAAGCGAGGTTTTGGTCGACTCTGCCAGGTTTTTGCACAAAGTGTTGGCATCGTGCGGCGTCGCGCTTTGCCGTACCGTATCCCCAATGGAGCGGCGCCCGGCGGGGTAGGCTAGCCATGTGAGGTCGAGGGCGGGAGGACGGGACGTAAGCCAGGCCGTTCTCCACAAGAAATTCCGGACGCGGAGACCCCTTCTCCGCCCTACGGTCCCCAATGGGGTGGCGCCCGGCGGGTGAGGCTAGCCATGGGAGGACGGGACGTAAGCCAGGCCGTTCTCCACAAGAAATTCCGTACGCGGAGACCCCTTCTCCGCCCTACGGTCCCCAATGGGGTGGCGCCCGGCGGGTGAGGCTAGCCATGTGAGGTCGAGGGCGGGAGGACGGGACGTAAGCCAGGCCGTTCTCCACAAGTAAATTCCGGACGCGGAGACCCCTTCTCCGCCCTACGGTCCCCAATGGGGTGGCGCCCGGCGGGTGAGGCTAGCCGTGTGAGGTCGAGGGCGGGAGGACGGGACGTAAGCCAGGCCGTTCTCCACAAGTAAATTCCGGACGCGGAGACCCCTTCTCCGCCCTACGGTCCCCAATGGGGTGGCGCCCGGCGGGTGAGGCTAGCCATGTGAGGTCGAGGGCGGGAGGACGGGACGTAAGCCAGGCCGTTCTCCACAAGTAAATTCCGGACGCGGAGACCCCTTCTCCGCCCTACGGTCCCCAATGGGGTGGCTCCCGGCGGGTGAGGCTAGCCATGTGAGGTCGAGGGCGGGAGGACGGGACGCAAGCCAGGCCGTTCTCCACAAACTCCCAGCGGTAGAGTCTCGGCTCTCCGCTCTTTTGATCGATCTGACACAGCGCGATCCGGCGGGGCAGGGCACTTTGCTCGGTCAGGGGTATTGGCCCCGGCCGGTTTATGGTAAAGCGTTCCTTAGCCTCAGTCTTGGTCGCGCATCAATCCCCCGCTCCCCGTGAGCGGCTGTGGTCCTCTGCCTAAGGTTGTGTAGCGCGGTGCCAGTGTGGTCCTCGCACGGCCCCGCTCCTGCCACAGCGGTAGGACTCTCTGCTTCGGCTGAGGTTTGCTACGAAGCGTATGGAACGGGCGTACTCCACCGTACCGTGGGTGGGGGGCGGCGGCGGCGGCGGCAGCGTCCAGCGCGGAGCTCCGGCTCCCGCGGCAGCGCCTCGCCTAGTGTCCCTCGGGCAAGTCCAATCGCCCCCCGCCCGGTCGGAGAGCGCAGACACACCTCTGTGTCCACGGTTTATTTCCGCAGCACGAAAAGGGACGGCTCCCGCCTGCTCCTCGCGGCGGCGACGAGGCTTAGACCCACCGTGGCGTATCCGCGGTAGGTATGCTCGTCGGTCGGAGGAGCGGTTGCGGTCGAGTGGTCCCCAGTGTACCCTGTTAGCGCTGCCCGCCTACGCCTGAAGAGCTGCGGACCGAGAAAAAGGTTCGCTCCGCTGCTGACGGCGAAGCGCGCGGCACGCCGCGGAAGAGGAGAGGGAGCGGTCGCCCCCGGGGCGGCTCCCCTCCGAGTCCGGCAGAAGCAGAGATTGTAGCGGAGGGGGGGGTTTCTAAATTCCCCGGGCGTGTTATCCCCAGCGGTAGCCTTTGAACTCTTCAACCGCAAGCACGATCGCACGTTCACAGCACCCGTCACTAGGAGCCGGGCCAGAGGCGGGCGGCAGACGAAACCGACATGAGCGCTTAAGGGTATTGCACCCCCGGCGCCCAGACCCTGGAAATTGAGTCTGCCCCCAAAGCCCACCCGCGTCCTCCTTGGCGCTCCCGGAGTACATGGTCGTAGATGGGCCATCGGTCGCTAATGCCAAACTGCGTCCCAGGGGTGCGTCCCCTCTGACCAACGGCAGACCCATCCCTCTCGCCAATCCGCGGATCCCCGCCAGGTCCCGAACAGGGCTCGTCCTTTAGCGTTTCAAATGCGCCCTCCCCGCCATACGAGGGGTTGAGGACCGTAGCCTTCCCTTACGAGAGGCACCAGGGGTGCGCCTGCTCGAGGGCCCGGCCGTGGGCGTAACGCTTGGGCCGCCCGGGGGAGTCGGTAGACCATGGGAGACCAACACTCGCACACGAACGTTGCCCGTGCTTTTGTGGAAGAGAGCTTCTTGCGAGGTTGTCGCTGCGGTGGCGCCCGGACAAACCCTATCCCTAAAACTTCTGGGGAATTGGCGTCTAAGCCTGCACCCTGCACGGTATCCCTGCACCCACGAAGGGGGCCGTGGAAGGCTTGGGGTCGCGCCGGCGAAACCGACCGGATGCCCGGGGTACTGAACCCCCGGGGTCCCACCCTGGAAATTGAGCCGTCCGACCCCGCCACGTCTTCCTAGTGCTCTCCTTGGCTCCCCCGCCTGTGGGCATCGTTAGGGGCTGCGGTCATCAGCGCCGGCTAAGCTTCGGCAACACGGCCGACCCACCCCTTCGGCGCCTGGGGGTGCCTGGTCCCAGTCCGGGCCGTTCCGTAGGGGCGGCTATCCCTTACATGAGGGACTCGGTGCGTCCGCTCGGGCTGCGGGGCTCCGGCTCCGACAGCCGGGGAGCTGGTTTTGACCGCGGGCCTCCACGGGAACCGGCAGGGACCGGACTAGGCGTCAAGCCGAAAATAACCCCGGCACCCTCTGCTTCCAAAGCGAGGGGACCTTTGGCCGAGCGGGGGCACCGGAAGCCGAACCGACCCCAACCCCTCTTCCTACCCCAGGGCTGGGCTGACCAATCCCCTGATCGGGTCTAAAATGGAAGAAGGGGATTCGAGGGAAGGGGCTGGCGGAAGGCAGTTGCCCGACGGAGTAGGCGAAGGCCAGGCCGTTTCCGAGTCCCGAGCAGAGGAGGGCGAACTCGGCTCTTCATCGACCGACGGCGAGGCGAGGGCGGTGGCTGCCGCGGGGAAGACTCCATTGCTCGTCAGCGCGCTAGGAGCGGGGCCGACTGGCTGCTCGGGGTATGGCATCCCCGGGGGCCCACCCTGGAAATCTTCGCTCCTCAGCCGCTGCAGGTTATAAGGTCCCGCCGCGCGTAAGCGCTCAACTCTCCGACCCACGGATGTCGAGCCCATGGTGAGCCGGCCGTTTCGTACGGGGAAAAGGGGTCCTCTGGCCCCA
>NW_027285640.1:0-17500 GCF_040894005.1 Engystomops pustulosus | reverse complement strand
GGGGGTGGGCTTAATTTTCGGGGGCGGGCTTAATGCTCGGGGGGCGGGCTTAATGCTCGGGGGGCGGGCTTAAGTCTGGTGGGTTATCGGAAGGTGCCCAGACGGCAGTGGAGCTGCCTGATGGAGGAGCAGGGGGCTTCGCTGCGTGTAGCCGTGTAGCGAGCGCAGTAGTGGCCGGTGAAGGGGGCGCGCGTGTGCCGGCATGCCCCGAGAGCGAGAGCCGGAGAGAGCAGTGTGCCTCCGTCATTGGCGAGAGCCAGCAGGCCCGCGGGCAGCACACAAAGCATAAAGTCATGGATCATTGGGCAAGGGCGGCGAGTGATGCAGAGCATACATAGAGTGCCGTGCAGTGGCAGACATAAGCCGCGTAGAACGTAGGCGCGGAGCAGAGGCCGGAGGATGTCAGAGAGTGTGGCCGGCGAGGGGTGCACCTCTGCGGGCATGCCTCCGACGTCTAGCCCCCGTTGGTCACGGGGGTTCAGCCAAGCACGCGCCGCCGGCCCCGCAGAGCTGGTTCTCGCCTGGAGTGCGAGCCTTGCCCCGTGCATGGACTTCCGAAGTGATGACGTCAGCGGGAGCAGCCGCTCGGCCGTATCCGGCGGCATGTCACTGTTCCCCGGCCAGACTTGGCGGCAAGTCCCGGGGACGAACAAGCCCATGGAAGTAGGGGCTCAGCGGGAGCAGCCAGTTGGCCTATCCGGCCACATGTCACTGTCCCCCGGCCAGACTTGGCGGCAAGTCCCGGGGAGGAACAAGCCCATGGAAGTAGGAGCTCCGACTTCCAAAGTGATGACGTCAGCGGGAGCAGCCGCTCGGCCGTATCCGGCGGCATGTCACTGTTCCCCGGCCAGACTTGGCGGCAAGTCCCGGGGACGAACAAGCCCATGGAAGTAGGGGCTCAGCGGGAGCAGCCAGTTGGCCTATCCGGCCACATGTCACTGTCCCCCGGCCAGACTTGGCGGCAAGTCCCGGGGAGGAACAAGCCCATGGAAGTAGGAGCTCCGACTTCCAAAGTGATGACGTCAGCGGGAGCAGCCGCTCGGCCGTATCCGGCGGCATGTCACTGTTCCCCGGCCAGACTTGGCGGCAAGTCCCGGGGACGAACAAGCCCATGGAAGTAGGGGCTCAGCGGGAGCAGCCAGTTGGCCTATCCGGCCACATGTCACTGTCCCCCGGCCAGACTTGGCGGCAAGTCCCGGGGAGGAACAAGCCCATGGAAGTAGGAGCTCCGACTTCCAAAGTGATGACGTCAGCGGGAGCAGCCGCTCGGCCGTATCCGGCGGCATGTCACTGTTCCCCGGCCAGACTTGGCGGCAAGTCCCGGGGACGAACAAGCCCATGGAAGTAGGGGCTCAGCGGGAGCAGCCAGTTGGCCTATCCGGCCACATGTCACTGTCCCCCGGCCAGACTTGGCGGCAAGTCCCGGGGAGGAACAAGCCCATGGAAGTAGGAGCTCCTACTTCCAAAGCGATGACGTCAGCGGGAGCAGCCGCTCGGCCGTATCCGGCGGCATGTCACTGTTCCCCGGCCAGACTTGGCGGCAAGTCCCGGGGGACGAACAAGCCCATGGAAGTAGGGGCTCAGCGGGAGCAGCCAGTTGGCCTATCCGGCCACATGTCACTGTCCCCCGGCCAGACTTGGCGGCAAGTCCCGGGGAGGAACAAGCCCATGGAAGTAGGAGCTCCGACTTCCAAAGCGATGACGTCAGCGGGAGAAGCCGCTCGGCCTATCCGGCCACATGTCACCGTCCCCCGGCCACACTTGGCTATAGGTCCCGGGGAGGAATAATGCCCATGGAAGTAGGAGCTCCTACTTCCAAAGGGGCAAGTCAGCGGGAGCAGCCACTTGGCCTATTCGGCCAAGTTTCACTGTTCCCCGGCCACACTTGGCTGTAGGTCCCGGAGAGGAATAATGCCCATGGAAGTAAGAGCTCCTACCTCCAAAGGGGCAAGTCAGCGGGAGAAGCCACTTGGCCTATCCGGCCACATGTCACTGTCCCCCGGCCAAGCTTGGCTGTAGGTCCCGGGGAGGAATAATGCCCATGGAAGTAGGAGCTCCTACTTCCAAAGGGGCAAGTCAGCGGAAGAAGCCACTAGTTCTATCCGGCCAAGAGTCACTGTTCCCCGGCCTTACTTGGCAGTAGGTCCCGGGGAGGAATAATGCCCATGGAAGTAGGAGCTCCTACTTCCAAAGGGGCAAGTCAGCGGGAGAAGCCACTTGGCCTATCCGGCCAAGAGTCACTGTTCCCCGGCCACTCTTGGCAGTAGGTCCCGGGGAGGAATAATGCCCATGGAAGTAGGAGCTCCTACTTCCAAAGGGGCAAGTCAGCGGGAGAAGCCACTAGTTCTATCCGGCCAAGAGTCACTGTTCCCCGGCTACACTTGGCAGTAGGTCCCGGGGAGGAATAATGCCCATGGAAGTAGGAGCTACTACCTCCAAAGGGTGAAGACACTTGGCTCTAAGTCCCCGAGAGGTATACTGCCCATGGGAGTAAGAGCTCCTACTTCCAAAGGGGCAAGTCAGCGGGAGAAGCCACTTGGCCTACCCGGCCAAGAGTCACTGTTCCCCGGCCACACTTGGCAGTAGGTCCCGGGGAGGAATAATGCCCATGGAAGTAGGAGCTCCTACTTCCAAAGGGGCAAGTCAGCGGGAGAAGCCACTTGGCCTACCCGGCCAAGAGTCACTGTTCCCCGGCCACACTTGGCAGTAGGTCCCGGGGAGGAATAATGCCCATGGAAGTAGGAGCTCCTACTTCCAAAGGGGCAAGTCAGCGGGAGAAGCCACTTGGCCTATCCGGCCACATGTCACTGTCCCCCGGCCACACTTGGCTGTAGGTCCCGGGGTGGAATAATGCCCATGGAAGTAGGAGCTCCTACTTCCAAAGGGGCAAGTCAGCGGGAGCAGCCACTTGGCCTATCCGGCCAAGTGTCACTGTTCCCCGGCCACACTTGGCTGTAGGTCCCGGAGAGGAATAATGCCCATGGAAGTAAGAGCTCCTACCTCCAAAGGGTGAAGACACTTGGCTCTAAGTCCCCGAGAGGTATACTGCCCATGGAAGTGAGAGCTCCTACTTCCAAAGGGGCAAGTCAGCGGGAGAAGCCACTTGGCCTATCCGGCCAAGAGTCACTGTTCCCCGGCCACACTTGGCAGTAGGTCCCGGGGAGGAATAATGCCCATGGAAGTAAGAGCTCCTACTTCCATAGGGGCAAGTCAGCGGGAGAAGCCACTTGGCCTATCCGGCCAAGAGTCACTGTTCCCCGGCCACACTTGGCAGTAGGTCCCGGGGAGGAATAATGCCCATGGAAGTAGGAGCTCCTACTTCCAAAGGGGCAAGTCAGCGGGAGAAGCCACTTGGCCTATCCGGCCACATGTCACTGTCCCCCGGCCACTCTTGGCTGTAGGTCCCGGGGAGGAATAATGCCCATGGAAGTAGGAGCTCCTACTTCCAAAGGGGCAAGTCAGCGGGAGAAGCCACTTGGACTATCCGGCCAAGAGTCACTGTTCCCCGGCCACACTTGGCAGTATGTCCCGGGGAGGAATAATGCCCATGGAAGTGGGAGCTCCTACTTCCAAAGGGGCAAGTCGGCGGGAGAAGCCACTTGGCCTATCCGGCCAAGAGTCACTGTTCCCCGGCCACACTTGGCAGTAGGTCCCGGGGAGGAATAATGCCCATGGAAGTAAGAGCTCCTACTTCCAAAGGGGCAAGTCAGCGGGAGAAGCCACTTGGCCTATCCGGCCAAGAGTCACTGTTCCCCGGCCACACTTGGCAGTAGGTCCCGGGGAGGAATAATGCCCATGGAAGTAAGAGCTCCTACTTCAATAGGGGCAAGTCAGCGGGAGAAGCCACTTGGCCTATCCGGCCAAGAGTCACTGTTCCCCGGCCACACTTGGCAGTAGGTCCCGGGGAGGAATAATGCCCATGGAAGTAGGAGCTCCTACCTCCAAAGGGTGAAGACACTTGGCTCTAAGTCCCCGAGAGGTATAATGCCCATGGAAGTAAGAGCTCCTACTTCCAAAGGGGCAAGTCAGCGGGAGAAGCCACTTGGCCTATCCGGCCAAGAGTCACTGTTCCCCGGCCACACTTGGCTGTAGGTCCCGGGGAGGAATAATGCCCATGGAAGTAGGAGCTCCTACTTCCAAAGGGGCAAGTCAGCGGGAGAAGAGCCACTTGGCCTATCCGGCCAAGAGTCACTGTTCCCCGGCCACACTTGGCAGTAGGTCCCGGGGAGGAATAATGCCCATGGAAGTAGGAGCTACTACCTCCAAAGGGTGAAGACACTTGGCTCTAAGTCCCCGAGAGGTATACTGCCCATGGGAGTAAGAGCTCCTACTTCCAAAGGGGCAAGTCAGCGGGAGAAGCCACTTGGCCTATCCGGCCAAGAGTCACTGTTCCCCGGCCACACTTGGCAGTAGGTCCCGGAGAGGAATAATGCCCATGGAAGTAGGAGCTCCTACTTCCAAAGGGGCAAGTCAGCGGGAGAAGCCACTTGGCCTACCCGGCCAAGAGTCACTGTTCCCCGGCCACACTTGGCAGTAGGTCCCGGGGAGGAATAATGCCCATGGAAGTAGGAGCTCCTACTTCCAAAGGGGCAAGTCAGCGGGAGAAGCCACTTGGCCTATCCGGCCACATGTCACTGTCCCCCGTCCACACTTGGCTGTAGGTCCCGGGGTGGAATAATGCCCATGGAAGTAGGAGCTCCTACTTCAAAAGGGGCAAGTCAGCGGGAGCAGCCACTTGGCCTACCCGGCCAAGTGTCACTGTTCCCCGGCCACACTTGGCTGTAAGTCCCGGAGAGGAATAATGCCCATGGAAGTAAGAGCTCCTACCTCCAAAGGGCGAAGACACTTGGCTCTAAGTCCCCGAGAGGTATACTGCCCATGGAAGTGAGAGCTCCTACTTCCAAAGGGGCAAGTCAGCGGGAGAAGCCACTTGGCCTATCCGGCCAAGAGTCACTGTTCCCCGGCCACTCTTGGCTGTAGGTCCCGGGGAGGAATAATGCCCATGGAAGTAGGAGCTACTACCTTCAAAGGGGCAAGTCAGCGGGAGAAGCCACTTGGCTTATCCGGCCAAGAGTCACTGTTCCCCGGCCACAATTTGCAGTATGTCCCGGGGAGGAATAATGCCCATGGAAGTAGGAGCTACTACCTCCAAAGGGTGAAGACACTTGGCTCTAAGTCCCCGAGTGGTATACTGCCCATGGAAGTAAGAGCTCCTACTTCCATAGGGGCAAGTCAGCGGGAGAAGCCACTTGGCCTATCCGGCCAAGAGTCACTGTTCCCCGGCCACACTTGGCAGTAGGTCCCGGGGAGGAATAATGCCCATGGAAGTAGGAGCTCCTACTTCCAAAGGGGCAAGTCAGCGGGAGAAGCCACTTGGCCTATCCGGCCAAGAGTCACTGTTCCCCGGCCACTCTTGGCTGTAGGTCCCGGGGAGGAATAATGCCCATGGAAGTAGGAGCTACTACCTCCAAAGGGGCAAGTCAGCGGGAGAAGCCACTTGGCCTATCCGGCAAAGAGTCACTGTTCCCCGGCCACACTTGGCAGTATGTCCCGGGGAGGAATAATGCCCATGGAAGTAGGAGCTACTACCTCCAAAGGGGCAAGTCAGCGGGAGAAGCCACTTGGCCTATCCGGCAAAGAGTCACTGTTCCCCGGCCACACTTGGCTGTAGGTCGAGGGGAGGAATAATGCCCATGGAAGTAGGAGCTCCTACTTCCAAAGGGGCAAGTCAGCGGGAGAAGCCACTTGGCCTATCCGGCAAAGAGTCACTGTTCCCCGGCCACACTTGGCTGTAGGTCCCGGGGAGGAATAATGCCCATGGAAGTAGGAGCTCCTACTTCCAAAGGGGCAAGTCAGCGGGAGAAGCCACTTGGCCTATCCGGCCAAGAGTCACTGTTCCCCGGCCACACTTGGCAGGAGGTCCCGGGGAGGAATAATGCCCATGGAAGTAGGAGCTCCTACTTCCAAAGGGTCAAGTCAGCGGGAGAAGCCACTTCGCCTACCCGGCCAAGTGTCACTGTCCCCCGGCCACACTTGGCAGTAGGTCCCGGGGAGGAATAATGCCCATGGAAGTAGGAGCTCCTACTTCCAAAGGGGCAAGTCAGCGGGAGAAGCCACTTCGCCTACCCGGCCGAGTGTCACTGTCCCCCGGCCAGACTTGGCGGCAAGTCCCCGGGAGGAATAATGCCCATGGAAGTAGGAGCTCCTACTTCCAAAGGGGCAAGTCAGCGGGAGAAGCCACTTGGCCTATCCGGCCACATGTCACTGTCCCCCGGCCAGACTTGGCGGCAAGTCCCGGGGAGGAATAATGCCCATGGAAGTAGGAGCTCCTACTTCCAAAGGGTCAAGTCAGCGGGAGAAGCCACCTCGCCTACCCGGCCAAGTGTCACTGTCCCCCGGCCACTCTTGGCTGTGGGTCCCGGGGAGGAATAATGCCCATGGAAGTAGGAGCTCCTACTTCCAAAGGGGCAAGTCAGCGGGAGAAGCCACTTGGCCTATCCGGCCACATGTCACTGTCCCCCGGCCACACTTGGCAGTAGGTCCCGGGGAGGAATAATGCCCATGGAAGTAGGAGCTCCTACTTCCAAAGGGGCAAGTCAGCGGGAGAAGCCACTTGGCCTATCCGGCCAAGAGTCACTGTTCCCCGGCCACACTTGGCAGTAGGTCCCGGGGAGGAATAATGCCCATGGAAGTAGGAGCTACTACCTCCAAAGGGGCAAGTCAGCGGGAGAAGCCACTTGGCCTATCCGGCCAAGAGTCACTGTTCCCCGGCCACACTTGGCAGTAGGTCCCGGGGAGGAATAATGCCCATGGAAGTGGGAGCTCCTACTTCCAAAGGGGCAAGTCAGCGGGAGAAGCCACTTGGCCTATCCGGCCAAGAGTCACTGTTCCCCGGCCACACTTGGCAGTAGGTCCCGGGGAGGAATAATGCCCATGGAAGTAAGAGCTCCTACTTCCATAGGGGCAAGTCAGCGGGAGAAGCCACTTGGCCTATCCGGCCAAGAGTCACTGTTCCCCGGCCACACTTGGCAGTATGTCCCGGGGAGGAATAATGCACATGGAAGTAGGAGCTACTACCTCCAAAGGGTGAAGACACTTGGCTCTAAGTCCCCGAGAGGTATACTGCCCATGGAAGTAAGAGCTCCTACTTCCAAAGGGGCAAGTCAGCGGGAGAAGCCACTTGGCCTATCCGGCCAAGAGTCACTGTTCCCCGGCCACACTTGGCTGTAGGTCCCGGGGAGGAATAATGCCCATGGAAGTAGGAGCTCCTACTTCCAAAGGGGCAAGTCAGCGGGAGAAGCCACTTGGCCTATCCGGCAAAGAGTCACTGTTCCCCGGCCACACTTGGCTGTAGGTCCCGGGGAGGAATAATGCCCATGGAAGTAGGAGCTCCTACTTCCAAAAGGGCCAGTCAGCGGGAGAAGCCACTTGGCCTATCCGGCCAAGAGTCACTGTTCCCCGGCCACACTTGGCAGTAGGTCCCGGGGAGGAATAATGCCCATGGAAGTAGGAGCTCCTACTTCCAAAGGGGCAAGTCAGCGGGAGAAGCCACTTCGCCTACCCGGCCGAGTGTCACTGTCCCCCGGCCAGACTTGGCGGCAAGTCCCGGGGAGGAATAATGCCCATGGAAGTAGGAGCTCCTACTTCCAAAGGGGCAAGTCAGCGGGAGAAGCCACTTGGCCTATACGGCCACATGTCACTGTCCCCCGGCCACACTTGGCAGTAGGTCCCGGGGAGGAATAATGCCCATGGAAGTAGGAGCTCCTACTTCCAAAGGGGCAAGTCAGCGGGAGAAGCCACTTCGCCTACCCGGCCAAGTGTCACTGTCCCCCGGCCAGACTTGGCGGCAAGTCCCGGGGAGGAATAATGCCCATGGAAGTAGGAGCTCACTTGGCTCTAAGTCTTCGAGAGGTATAATGCCCATGGAAGTAAGAGCTCCAACTTCCAAAGGGGCAAGTCAGCGGGAGAAGCCACTTCGCCTACCCGGCCAAGTGTCACTGTCCCCCGGCCAGACTTGGCGGCAAGTCCCGGGGAGGAATAATGCCCATGGAAGTAGGAGCTCCTACTTCCAAAGGGGCAAGTCAGCGGGAGAAGCCACTTGGCCTATCCGGCCACATGTCACTGTCCCCCGGCCACACTTGGCAGTAGGTCCCGGGGAGGAATAATGCCCATGGAAGTAGGAGCTCCTACTTCCAAAGGGGCAAGTCAGCGGGAGAAGCCACTTCGCCTACCCGGCCAAGTGTCACTGTCCCCCGGCCAGACTTGGCGGCAAGTCCCGGGGAGGAATAATGCCCATGGAAGTAGGAGCTCCTACTTCCAAAGGGGCAAGTCAGCGGGAGAAGCCACTTGGCCTACCCGGCCAAGTGTCACTGTCCCCCGGCCACTCTTGGCTGTAGGTCCCGGGGAGGAATAATGCCCATGGAAGTAGGAGCTCCTACTTCCAAAGGGGCAAGTCAGCGGGAGAAGCCACTTGGCCTATCCGGCCACATGTCGCTGTCCCCCGGCCAGACTTGGCGGCAAGTCCCGGGGAGGAATAATGCCCATGGAAGTAGGAGCTCCTACTTCCAAAGGGGCAAGTCAGCGGGAGAAGCCACTTCGCCTACCCGGCCAAGTGTCACTGTCCCCCGGCCACTCTTGGCTGTAGGTCCCGGGGAGGAATAATGCCCATGGAAGTAGGAGCTCCTACTTCCAAAGGGGCAAGTCAGCGGGAGAAGCCACTTGGCCTATCCGGCCACATGTCACTGTCCCCCGGCCAGACTTGGCGGCAAGTCCCGGGGAGGAATAATGCCCATGGAAGTAGGAGCTCCTACTTCCAAAGGGGCAAGTCAGCGGGAGAAGCCACTTCGCCTACCCGGCCAATTGTCACTGTCCCCCGGCCAGACTTGGCGGCAAGTCCCGGGGAGGAATAATGCCCATGGAAGTAGGAGCTCACTTGGCTCTAAGTCTTCGAGAGGTATAATGCCCATGGAAGTAAGAGCTCCTACTTCCAAAGGGGCAAGTCAGCGGGAGAAGCCACTTCGCCTACCCGGCCAAGTGTCACTGTCCCCCGGCCAGACTTGGCGGCAAGTCCCGGGGAGGAATAATGCCCATGGAAGTAGGAGCTCCTACTTCCAAAGGGGCAAGTAAGCGGGAGAAGCCACTTCGCCTACCCGGCCAAGTGTCACTGTCCCCCGGCCAGACTTGGCGGCAAGTCCCGGGGAGGAATAATGCCCATGGAAGTAGGAGCTCCTACTTCCAAAGGGGCAAGTCAGCGGGAGAAGCCACTTCGCCTACCCGGCCAAGTGTCACTGTCCCCCGGCCAGACTTGGCGGCAAGTCCCGGGGAGGAATAATGCCCATGGAAGTAGGAGCTCCTACTTCCAAAGGGGCAAGTCAGCGGGAGAAGCCACTTCGCCTACCCGGCCAAGTGTCACTGTCCCCCGGCCAGACTTGGCGGCAAGTCCCGGGGAGGAATAATGCCCATGGAAGTAGGAGCTCCTACTTCCAAAGGGGCAAGTCAGCGGGAGAAGCCACTTCGCCTACCCGGCCAAGTGTCACTGTCCCCCGGCCAGACTTGGCGGCAAGTCCCGGGGAGGAATAATGCCCATGGAAGTAGGAGCTCACTTGGCTCTAAGTCTTCGAGAGGTATAATGCCCATGGAAGTAAGAGCTCCTACTTCCAAAGGGGCAAGTCAGCGGGAGAAGCCACTTCGCCTACCCGGCCAAGTGTCACTGTCCCCCGGCCAGACTTGGCGGCAAGTCCCGGGGAGGAATAATGCCCATGGAAGTAGGAGCTCCTACTTCCAAAGGGGCAAGTCAGCGGGAGAAGCCACTTCGCCTACCCGGCCAAGTGTCACTGTCCCCCGGCCAGACTTGGCGGCAAGTCCCGGGGAGGAATAATGCCCATGGAAGTAGGAGCTCCTACTTCCAAAGGGGCAAGTCAGCGGGAGAAGCCACTTGGCCTACCCGGCCAAGTGTCACTGTCCCCCGGCCAGACTTGGCGGCAAGTCCCGGGGAGGAATAATGCCCATGGAAGTAGGAGCTCACTTGGCTCTACGTCTTCGAGAGGTATAATGCCCATGGAAGTAAGAGCTCCTACTTCCAAAGGGGCAAGTCAGCGGGAGAAGCCACTTCGCCTACCCGGCCAAGTGTCACTGTCCCCCGGCCAGACTTGGCGGCAAGTCCCGGGGAGGAATAATGCCCATGGAAGTAGGAGCTCACTTGGCTCTAAGTCTTCGAGAGGTATAATGCCCATGGAAGTAAGAGCTCCTACTTCCAAAGGGGCAAGTCAGCGGGAGAAGCCACTTCGCCTACCCGGCCAAGTGTCACTGTCCCCCGGCCAGACTTGGCGGCAAGTCCCGGGGAGGAATAATGCCCATGGAAGTAGGAGCTCCTACTTCCAAAGGGGCAAGTCAGCGGGAGAAGCCACTTCGCCTACCCGGCCAAGTGTCACTGTCCCCCGGCCAGACTTGGCGGCAAGTCCCGGGGAGGAATAATGCCCATGGAAGTAGGAGCTCCTACTTCCAAAGGGGCAAGTCAGCGGGAGAAGCCACTTCGCCTACCCGGCCAAGTGTCACTGTCCCCCGGCCAGACTTGGCGGCAAGTCCCGGGGAGGAATAATGCCCCATGGAGCTCGGGCAGACTAGAAGTAACCTCGTCTGCCCGCTGGAGGGCGCCCTTCCCGGAGCGGAGGGGACCCCCTTGGCCACCAAGTGCAAGCCGAGTTTGGAGCTCGAAACCCGGCCACGCTTGGTCGTAGGTCCCGGTGAGGAACATGGCCATGGAAGTCGGAGCTCAAACCTCCAAACTGACCTCAGCCGGAGCACTTGCTGAGGCTGCCCGGGCATGGGTTACTGTTCCCCGGGCACACTTGGTCGTAGGTCCAAGTGTGGAACGTGTCCATGGAAGTTGAAGTGAAGAGAACCGCGAAAGGGAGTTTTTGCGCGAAGCCGCGGCCGAGGAGGGCTCACCGATCCCGGCGTGATTTCTGCCAGGCCCGGTACCCAAACCGAACTCCGCATGGTGGCTGGATCCGCGACCCTGGAACCCTGGGCCGGGAGCCTAGGGGCGAGAGGGGCCCCATGGAGCTCGGGCAGACTAGAAGTACCCTCGTCTGCCCGCTGGAGGGCGCCCTTCCCGGAGCGGAGGGGACCCCCCAAGCGACCAAGTGCAAGCCGAGTTTGGAGCTCGAAACCCGGCCACACTTGGTAGTATGTCCCGGTGAGGAACATGCCCATGGAAGTAAGAGCTCAGCGGGAGCAGCCACTCAGGCTACACGGGAATGTGTCACTGTCCCCCGGCCAAGACTTGGCGGCAAGTCCCGGGGAGGAATAGTTCCCATGGAAGTAGCTCAGCGGGAGCAGCCACTCAGGCTACCCGGGAATGTGTCACTGTCCCCCGGCCAAGACTTGGCGGCAAGTCCCGGGGAGGAATAGTTCCCATGGAAGTAGCTCAGCGGGAGCAGCCACTCAGGCTACCCGGGAATGTGTCACTGTCCCCCGGCCAGACTTGGCGGCAGGTCCCGGGGAGGAATAGTGCTCATGGAAGTAGCTCAGCGGGAGCAGCTGCTGAGGCTACCCGGGAATGTGTCACTGTCCCTCGGCCACACTTGGTCGTTGATTCCTGATGAGGAACATGCCCATGGAACTAAAGAGTTCAGCGGGAGCAGCCGCTCAGGCTACCCGGGAATGTGTCACTGTCCCCCGGCCAGACTTGGCGGCAGGTCCCGGGGAGGAATAGTGCCCATGGAAGTCGGAGCTCCAACCTCCAAGTTGACCTCAGCGGGAGCAGCCGCTGAGGCTACCCGGGCCTGGGTGACTGTTCCCCGGCCACACTTGGTCGGAGGTCCCGGTGTGGAACATGCCCATGGAAGTTGAAGGGAAGAGAACCGCGAAAGGGAGTTTGGAGGCTGAGCCGCGGCCGAGGAGGTCTCACCGATCCCGGCGTGATTCCAGCCAGGCCCGGTACCCTATACCGAACTCGACAGGGTGGCTGTATCCGGGACCCTGGAACCCTGGGCGGGGAGCCTAGGGGCGAGAGGGGCCCCATGGAGCTCGGGCAGACTAGAAGTACCCTCGTCTGCCCGCTGGAGGGCGCCCTTCCCGGAGCGGAGGGGACCCCCCAAGCGACCAAGTGCAAGCCGAGTTTGGAGCTCGAAACCCGGCCACACTTGGTAGTATGTCCCGGTGAGGAACATGCCCATGGAAGTAAGAGCTCAGCGGGAGCAGCCACTCAGGCTACCCGGGAATGTGTCACTGTCCCCCGGCCAGACTTGGCGGCAGGTCCCGGGGAGGAATAGTGCCCATGGAAGTAGCCCAGCGGGAGCAGCCGCTCAGGCTACCCGGGAATGTGTCACTGTCCCCCGGCCAGACTTGGCGGCAGGTCCCGGGGAGGAATAGTGCTCATGGAAGTAGCTCAGCGGGAGCAGCTGCTGAGGCTACCCGGGAATGTGTCACTGTCCCTGGGCCACACTTGGTCGTTGGTTCCTGATGAGGAACATGCCCATGGAAGTAAGAGTTCAGCGGGAGAAGCCGCTCAAGCTACCCGGGAATGTGTCACTGTCCCCCGGCCAGACTTGGCGGCAGGTCCCGGGGAGGAATAGTGCCCATGGAAGTCGGAGCTCCAACCTCCAAGTTGACCTCAGCGGGAGCAGCCGCTGAGGCTACCCGGGCATGGGTGACTGTTCCCCGGCCACACTTGGTCGGAGGTCCCGGTGTGGAACATGCCCATGGAAGTTGAAGGGAAGAGAACCGCGAAAGGGAGTTTGGAGGCTGAGCCGCGGCCGAGGAGGTCTCACCGATCCCGGCGTGATTCCAGCCAGGCCCGGTACCCTATACCGAACTCGGCAGGGTGGCTGTATCCGGGACCCTGGAACCCTGGGCGGGGAGCCTAGGGGCGAGAGGGGCCCCATGGAGCTCGGGCAGACTAGAAGTACCCTCGTCTGCCCGCTGGAGGGCGCCCTTCCCGGAGCGGAGGGGACCCCCAAGCGACCAAGTGCAAGCCGAGTTTGGAGCTCGAAACCCGGCCACACTTGGTAGTATGTCCCGGTGAGGAACATGCCCATGGAAGTAAGAGCTCAGCGGGAGCAGCCACTCAGGCTACCCGGCAATGTGTCACTGTCCCCCGGCCAAGACTTGGCGGCAAGTCCCGGGGAGGAATAGTGCCCATGGAAGTAGCTCAGCGGGAGCAGCCGCTCAGGCTACCCGGGAATGTGTCACTGTCCCCCGGCCAGACTTGGCGGCAGGTCCCGGGGAGGAATAGTGCTCATGGAAGTAGCTCAGCGGGAGCAGCCACTCAGGCTAACCGGGAATGTGTCACTGTCCCTGGGCCACACTTGGTCGTTGGTTCCTGATGAGGAACATGCCCATGGAAGTAAGAGTTCAGCGGGAGCAGCCGCTCAGGGCTACCCGGGAATGTGTCACTGTCCCCCGGCCAGACTTGGCGGCAGGTCCCGGGGAGGAATAGTGCCCATGGAAGTCGGAGCTCCAACCTCCAAGTTGACCTCAGCGGGAGCAGCCGCTGAGGCTACCCGGGCATGGGTGACTGTTCCCCGGCCACACTTGGTCGGAGGTCCCGGTGTGGAACATGCCCATGGAAGTTGAAGGGAAGAGAACCGCGAAAGGGAGTTTGGAGGCTGAGCCGCGGCCGAGGAGGTCTCACCGATCCCGGCGTGATTCCAGCCAGGCCCGGTACCCTATACCGAACTCGGCAGGGTGGCTGTATCCGGGACCCTGGAACCCTGGGCGGGGAGCCTAGGGGCGAGAGGGGCCCCATGGAGCTCGGGCAGACTAGAAGTACCCTCGTCTGCCCGCTGGAGGGCGCCCTTCCCGGAGCGGAGGGGACCCCCAAGCGACCAAGTGCAAGCCGAGTTTGGAGCTCGAAACCCGGCCACACTTGGTAGTATGTCCCGGTGAGGAACATGCCCATGGAAGTAAGAGCTCAGCGGGAGCAGCCACTCAGGCTACCCGGCAATGTGTCACTGTCCCCCGGCCAAGACTTGGCGGCAAGTCCCGGGGAGGAATAGTGCCCATGGAAGTAGCTCAGCGGGAGCAGCCGCTCAGGCTACCCGGGAATGTGTCACTGTCCCCCGGCCGGACTTGGCGGCAGGTCCCGGGGAGGAATAGTGCTCATGGAAGTAGCTCAGCGGGAGCAGCCACTCAGGCTAACCGGGAATGTGTCACTGTCCCTGGGCCACACTTGGTCGTTGGTTCCTGATGAGGAACATGCCCATGGAAGTAAGAGTTCAGCGGGAGCAGCCGCTCAGGGCTACCCGGGAATGTGTCACTGTCCCCCGGCCAGACTTGGCGGCAGGTCCCGGGGAGGAATAGTGCCCATGGAAGTCGGAGCTCCAACCTCCAAGTTGACCTCAGCGGGAGCAGCCGCTGAGGCTACCCGGGCATGGGTGACTGTTCCCCGGCCACACTTGGTCGGAGGTCCCGGTGTGGAACATGCCCATGGAAGTTGAAGGGAAGAGAACCGCGAAAGGGAGTTTGGAGGCTGAGCCGCGGCCGAGGAGGTCTCACCGATCCCGGCGTGATTCCAGCCAGGCCCGGTACCCTATACCGAACTCGGCAGGGTGGCTTTATCCGGGACCCTGGAACCCTGGGCGGGGAGCCTAGGGGCGAGAGGGGCCCCATGGAGCTCGGGCAGACTAGAAGTACCCTCGTCTGCCCGCTGGAGGGCGCCCTTCCCGGAGCGGAGGGGACCCCCCAAGCGACCAAGTGCAAGCCGAGTTTGGAGCTCGAAACCCGGCCACACTTGGTAGTTGGTCCCGGTGAGGAACATGCCCATGGAAGTAAGAGCTCAGCGGGAGAAGCCACTCAGGCTACCCGGGAATGTGTCACTGTCCCCCGGCCAAGACTTGGCGGCAAGTCCCGGGGAGGAATAGTGCCCATGGAAGTAGCTCAGCGGGAGCAGCCACTCAGGCTACCCGGGAATGTGTCACTGTCCCTCGGCCACACTTGGTCGTAGGTCCCGGTGAGGAACATGCCCATGGAAGTCGGAGCTCCAACCTCCAACCGGGTGAAGCCTCCGAGAGCTAGCCGGGAATAGGGCGCCAATCCCGGCTACCGCCCTCCAGGCTTGCCCCGGTCGAAAGACCTACGTCCTCGCACCAGCACAAGCGCAAAAATTTTCTAAGTGTGGGAGAACCGAGGACCCGCCCGGTGGCACTCTGCCTCTCGCTGCCGCCCTCCTGGAAGCGTCCTCGGTCACTGTGTGTGCGGCAGATATCAGAGCTCCGGAAAGGTGAAAAAGAACCGGTAAGAGGGCGAATCCGGCAGCTCCCTGCCGGGCGAGGACCACCGCGAGCGGCGGGGACGTCAGACGGGAGACGCGCGGCGGACCTTCCGTCGGAGTGCCTGGGATTTTGACCTCGGAGAAGTTCGAAAAAATTATGCGGTCGGAGCTGTCTGCCCCGGCCGGGGAAGGCTCACCGCCGGCGGCTGCCAACCCCTGGCTTGCCCGCTGGATGCCCTTTCGGAGGCTGCTGAAAAAGAACTGTCAGGCGGGCACCTCTCGGAAGAACCGCAGACCAAAACGACCGGTAAAAATTTTGGGCGATCCGACACGTAGTGCACCTTCGGCGGCAGAGAAAAGCAGCAAAAATACCGGTCAGAGAAGGGGAGTTTTGGTCGACTCTGCCAGGTTTTTGCACTAAGTCAGATCCGTAATGCCAGCGGGACTGAGTCGCTTTTGCGTGCCGTGGTCCTGGAGGCCTGCTCGGACAGAGCGGTCCTTCGGGTCCCGCGGGAAGGGGCATTTCATGTTCCTCTGCGGGAGGTGATCCATTTTCTGCGGGAAATGGCGAGCCCCTTCGGCTACAAGAGTGTGTAGGTCCCGCTCAACAGTCTACGTCCTTAACCATCGGGGACTTTGTAGATTTTGCCCAAAATCGCTCTCCGCAGAACAGAGCGTGAGGTCTCCGCGGCGGAGGCCGGAAAAGGTGCGAGGTGAGCGGCATGGTATGACTGGGCTCGTGCCGCTCACTGCTACCCGGAGCGTGGCGCCCTCCGGGTAAAAAGCTAGCCGGGGCGAGTAGGTGGGTTGACGGGCGCATAAGCAACGCCGTCCCCGCCGTACAAGGTGCCGGTGGCCTGGCGAACCACCGGCGTAAGGCTAGCCAGGGCGTACCGCGGGGCAGAGGGCGCATAAGCCACGCTCTCTCTCCATCCCACCAGCACAAGCGAAAAATTTTCAAAGTGTGGGAGAACCGGCTTCCCGACCGGTGGCACTCTGCCTCTCTCTGCCGCCCTCCTGGAAGCGTCCTCGGTCACTCGGAGTACGGCAGATTTAAGAGCTCCGGAATGGTGAAAAAGAACCGGAGAGAGGGCGACTCCGGCTTCTCTCTGCCGGGCGAGGACCACCGCAGGCGGCGGGGACCTCTGACAGGAGGCGGCGCTGCGGGCAGGCTTTCTAAGTGCCTGGGCTTTTGGCCTCGGCGAAAGTCGAAAAAATTATGCGGTCGGAGCTTTCTGCCCCGGCCGGGGAAGGCTCACCGCCGGCGGCTGCCAACCCCTGGCTTGCCCGCTGGATGCCCTTTCGGAGGCTGCTGAAAAAGAACTGTCAGGCGGGCACCTCTCGGAAGAACCGCAGACCAAAACGACCGGTAAAAATTTTGGGCGATCCGACCCGTAGTGCACCTTCGGCGGCAGAGAAAAGCAACAAAAATACCGGTCAGAGAAGGGGAGTTTTGGTCGACTCTGCCAGGTTTTTGCACTAAGTCAGATCCGTAATGCCAGCGGGACTGAGTCGCTTTTGCGTGCCGTGGTCCTGGAGGCCTGCTCGGACAGAGCGGTCCTTCGGGTCCCGCGGGAAGGGGCATTTCATGTTCCTCTGCGGGAGGTGATCCATTTTCTGCGGGAAATGGCGAGCCCCTTCGGCTACAAGAGTGTGTAGGTCCCGCTCAACAGTCTACGTCCTTAACCATCGGGGACTTTGTAGATTTTGCCCAAAATCGCTCTCCGCAGAACAGAGCGTGAGGTCTCCGCGGCGGAGGCCGGAAAAGGTGCGAGGTGAGCGGCATGGTATGACTGGGCTCGTGCCGCTCACTGCTACCCGGAGCGTGGCGCCCTCCGGGTAAAAGGCTAGCCGGGGCGAGTAGGTGGGATGACGGGCGCATAAGCAACGCCGTCCCCGCCGTACAAGGTGCCGGTGGCCTGGCGAACCACCGGCGTAAGGCTAGCCAGGGCGTACCGCGGGGCAGAGGGCGCATAAGCCACGCTCTCTCTCCATCCCACCAGCACAAGCGAAATATTTTCAAAGTGTGGGAGAACCGGCTTCCCGACCGGTGGCACTCTGCCTCTCGCTGCCGCCCTCCTGGAAGCGTCCTCGGTCACTCGGAGTACGGCAGATTTAAGAGCTCCGGAATGGTGAAAAAGAACCGGAGAGAGGGCGACTCCGGCTTCTCTCTGCCGGGCGAGGACCACCGCAGGCGGCGGGGACGTCTGACAGGAGACGGCGCTGCGGGCAGGCTTTAAAAGTGCATGGGGTTTTGGCCTCGGCAAAAGTCGAAAAAATTATGCG
>NW_027285639.1:0-33951 GCF_040894005.1 Engystomops pustulosus | reverse complement strand
GTGCTATACTTTTTCTGCAGATGGAAAATGGACCCACTTTTTTTCTATGGGTCTGGTCACATGTCCCTTTTTTTCATGGATGTGCAGCCAGTGAGAAAAAAATTGCAGCATTCATATTTTATCTCGCATGAGGACCATGTACATCCATAGAAGTCAATGGATCCGCAAAAAATGGATGGCACATGTGAAAATTACGGATGGTATACAGATGTGAAAAAAACTTATACAATATGGTCTGAACACAGACATCATGGGGCTCATTTATTAAGGGACCGCGGACCGCAATTCTGTCGGGTATCCCGAATATTTTCTTTTTGCAGCAAATTGGCCCGGGTTTTTCGCACACGCGATCGGATTGTGGACAACCTGACGGATTCGGACAAACCACAGAATTTAAAAACTAAATTGTGTCGCAATATCAAGCACTTACATGCACCAGGAAGAAGAAGGTAAACTCCGGCGGATCTCAGCGGGGAAGCAACACATGAAGGAAATTGGGCACACGACCTCAGTGAATCGCAGCAGACACGAATCCTTGTCGGACAACGCACCGTGGGGATCGCAACAGGACCGGGTAAGTAAATGCACCTCCATGTCTGCATTTTTTCCAGAAGAGCAGCGGACATGTCCGTCTAAATTACCCCTTATTTTTTTTAATACATTTTTATTCATTTAATTTAACTGTATTATATGCTAAATAATATTAATAATAATGTGATGATATAAAAAGAGATCTCTGAGAACATCCATCTCTATATAACAAGACACAAACCTCTGTTTCATCTTTGACTTCGATCAGGAAGGTAATGATGCACACCCATAGGTAATTATTATATACAAACATTAATCCCACATTCAATTCGTGTACTAGTTATTACACATTTCACAGTGGTTTTGAATAAGTGTAGGATTTTGCTAGTTGCGGTGTTGAGGACCTAGCTTTTGTTTGCTTGTTTAGTTACCTGGAGAGATGTCGCTGTGTTTGTCAGCAAATATCTGTTGCAATTATTGAGGTTGGTACAGTTGCATGAGATATTTTGTAAAAACAGTCTCTACTATATCCGATTGCATAAGAAGTGAAGTCCTGAGTGGTGGCCTGAGGTAAATCCAAGTAAACAAGCACTATCATTGTCCCCCTGAATTAAACAAAAACAGTTTTTTATTAGAGATGCTTTAAAATGTAAACAGGTCATACATAGCCTGCATGTGTTTTAATGCATCTCTAATAAAAACTTTTGGATTTTAATTTGGAGGTGCCACAACGATCCTGCTTGTTTACTTAGTTATATTATAAGTACACCTTTATAATATGTATACCTATTAATTGGCATACTCTTTTACAGAAATTTGTGACACTATTTTTACATAAGTAGGTGGCATCTTAATCCTGCCTCCTTTATAGTAAGTTTCCTTTTTCAACAAAAACATATGATAAATATTGTGCACATGATGTAGGAAAGGTTTCCTGTCCATTTTTTAGGAAGCAGCTGAAACCATGAATGCAGTCATTGCTCCCATTAACTTTCTAGCCCCTACAGGGAAACATAGCCAACTTCTTCTGCCTCTGTGTTCCAAGTTTACATAGTATCAAGAAGCTGATCAGTGAGGGCTGATCATATATTGATGGCTAATCCAAGGGATAGGCCACCATTATGAATTTCCAGCCAACCCCTACAAAAGACATTCAGCAACAGTGGCAGCCGAAAGTCTGGTTTATTTATCTTAAAAAATCTGTCCCTATCCTTCTTTACCTGCATGGAAAATTGTTAGCAACTTACCGGAAAACATGATGCCTTTATCAAGAAATGGTCCTCCTACCACAAAGAAGATCTCATCTGCATGATCGGCCTTCACATAGTTGGGTTTTAGATCCTTGAAGAGTGAGGGCCGGTGTTGGAATTCATAGAAATAGACAGGAGCTCCAGAATCTGCAAATAGATAAATCTGTGACTATATTCTGTTACCCTGAAAATGTCAGTCAGAACTTTAAAGGGCATTAATTGTTGTGGAGATACTATGAGATGTAGTACATCATGAAGCATTATACAATAGTCAGATTCTCAAATTTTAGAATAATGGAAAGAAATGGAGAGTTGACTGAAAATTTAAGGTGACCATGTAAATTACACAAATGTTAACCAAACTTATTGTGGATCATTTACTAAGGGGCCGAATCGCGTTTTTACGTCGGGTTACCCGAATTTTACCGTTTTGCGCCGATTTTCCCTGATTTGCCCCGGGATTGTGGCGCATCGGCGCTGGCATGCATGCGACGGAAATCGGGGGACGTGGCCGTCGGAAAACCGTTCGGTTTCGGAGAAACCAACGTATTTTTTAAAAAATATGTGTTGCTTGACATGCGCTTACCTGAACCCGGCCTGGCTTGGTGAACTTCACTGCACTCCGATGGAATTCAGCGCAGCAGCGACACCTAGTGGACATCGGTTAAACTACCTTAGTGAATCGTCGGAAGACCCGAATCTTCCACAGAGAACGCGCCTCTGGATCGCGAATGGACCGTGTAAGTAAATCTGCCCCATTGTTTCAGAGAGACTGACTAACCCACTAATGTTTTCAGGGGTGATGGCAAATGTTGGGGGAAAGAAAACTTAGGCATGTTGAAATATTTTTGTTCTCAAAGGAAAAAAGCCAAAGAGACGTCTGGTATCAGCTTTTCCCCCATATATATTAAAAAGACATTTAAGATTGGCCTAAACAAACTTTTTGGAAGGATTCTATAAAATAGGTGATGTGCCTTTGTGTCTACATAGTGTAATGCTGTGACAGCCCACATCTGTATAACTGGCATATGACATGATGTAAATAGCATCTCTGGATGTAGATGGGATATAAAATTGCATACAGTAACTCAGAAGTAGTGAGAGTGACAGGATTGCCATACAGGATCAGTCCAGGAGAAACACACTAAAGTTACTACAAACATTATACATTATACATCTATAATCTCTACTAATGTATCAGAGCCTCATTGTATCTCATACCTCGGTGATAGTTGGCCGTGCTGAGGGCTGGAATGACAAACATATAATCACCACATAAATCCAAGAAGTTGTCCCTGATTTTAAAGGGGTCAGAGGTGTTCCCAAAGTACTGGTCCATCACTAATGCAATTATCTCCTGTTGTACACCCTACAAAATGTACAAAAGGAAACTTTAATTTAGTGACACAATACCAGGAGATCTGTAACAATGAAGCAAACAGGTTCTATTTAGTGTGCAGATACCAATAGGCGCTTGCTCATCAGAATGTGTTGAACGTGATCTCTTGGCAGCCCTTCCTTAAGTCCAGTAATATTAAAGGTCTGTGCACAAAACACAAAAACAACATTGAGCAGAGTGAGGTTATCCATGACAGCACGGGCATATTTTGAGCGGGTGCAGTCGCAAGCGGTCCAAAGAGGCTTAGGGGACCCATAAGGAGTCGTTTTCCCATATGAGAAAACTACTACTATAAACCATACGTTCTAGTCAGGGGCCTGGCACAGATTTTGTACTGGGGCCCCTCAGGTACAAGTTATGCCGCTGCATGACAGTGTTATTTTTCATGTCTGGACCACTACTGCCATTGCAGACATAGGCCTGGAGCTCATTATAAGGTCATTAGAAAACATCAATGTCTCACCATAGGAAGCACATATCCAAACTCATGATTATTAACACCAATAATAAACGGAACTGGAGCCACCGCCTTTTCAGTCAACAGCTGCACTGCTGGTTTAGGGAGAAACCTCCCATCAATCCGTCCAGGAAAAAATATTTTACTCTGCGCAGGAAGAAAATAAGGCTGCATATTAAAACCACATCCCTGTCCAGAATTGGCAGTCAAGCAATCACTTTAGGCAAATACCAAAATACATCTAATTCTTTATCGCCTTTTATACAAAACACGTACCAAGGATCCAGATATCAAAGAGATTTCATCTTCTGTCTTTTCCCTCAAGCAGTCAATGAGCGCAATCTGGTCACAGGCAGATATGTTACTGACAGTCTATAGCAGAAATATTAATTGTTATATATAAATATGATTCAGGCAGAAAGCAGAAGGTGAAGTATTTACATTTTACCCTATCTATTCTCTAGAAAGCAATGGTGATTTTTTTTTAGAAAGCAGCCCATTCATGCACCGACATCACTGAGAATACAGCCTATCCAATCACTAGAGAGCTGCAGTGACATCACTGAGGATACAACCTATCCATTCACTAGAGAGCAGCGGTGACATCACTGAGAATACAGCTTATCCAGTCACTAGAGAGCAGCAGTGACATCACTAAGAATACAGCCTATCCATTCACCAGAGAGCAGCAGTGACATCACTGAGAATACAGCCTATCCATCACTAGAGAGCAGCAGTGACATCACTGAGAATACAGCCTATCCATCACTAGAGAGCAGCAGTGACATCACTGCGAGTGCAGCATATCCATTCACTAGAGAGCAGCAGTGACATCCCTGAGAATACAGCCTATCCATTCACTAGAGAGCAGCAGTGACATCACTGAGAACACAGCATATCCATCACTAGAGAGCAGCAGTGACATCCCTGAGAATACAACCTATCCATTCACTAGAGAGCAGCAGTGACATCCCTGAGAATACAGCCTATCCATTCACTAGAGAGAAGCAGTGACATCCATAAGAATACAGCCTATCCATACACTAGAGAGCAGCAGTGACATCTCTGAGAATACAGCTTATCCATTCACTAGAGAGCAGCAGTGACATCCCTGAGAATACAGCCTATCCATTCACTAGAGAGCAGCAGTGACATCCCTGGAAATACAGCCTATCCATTCACTAGAGAGCAGCAGTGACATCCCTGAGAATACAGCCTATCCATTCACTAGAGAGCAGCAGTAACATCACTGAGAATACGGCTTATCCATTCACTAGAGAGCAGCAGTGACATCACTAAGAATACAGCATATCCATTCACTAGAGAGCAGCAGTGACATCACTGAGAATACAGCCTATCCATTCACTAGAGAGCAGCAGTGACATCATTAAGAATACAGCCTATCCATGTACTATAGAGCAGCAGTGACATCACTGAGAATACAGCCTATCCATACACTAGAGAGCAGCAGTGACATCACTGAGAATACAGCCTATCCATTCACTAGAGAGCAGCAGTAACATCACTGAGAATACGGCTTATCCATTCACTAGAGAGCAGCAGTGACATCACTAAGAATACAGCATATCCATTCACTAGAGAGCAGCAGTGACATCACTGAGAATACAGCCTATCCATGTACTATAGAGCAGCAGTGACATCACTGAGAATACAGCCTATCCATACACTAGAGAGCAGCAGTGACATCACTGAGAATACAGCCTATCCATTCACTAGAGAGGAGCAGTGACATCACTGAGAATACAGCCTATCCATTCACTAGAGAGCAGCAGTGACATCATTAAGAATACAGCCTATCCATGTACTATAGAGCAGCAGTGACATCACTGAGAATACAGCCTATCCATACACTAGAGAGCAGCAGTGACATCACTGAGAATACAGCCTATCCATTCACTAGAGAGGAGCAGTGACATCACTGAGAATACAGCCTATTCATCACTAGAGAGCAGCAGTGACATCACTGAGAATACAGCCTATTCATCACTAGAGAGCAGCAGTGACATCATTAAGAATACAGCCTATCCATGTACTATAGAGCAGCGGTCACATCACTGAGAATACAGGCCATCCATTCACTAGAGAGCAGCAGTGACATCACTGAGGATACATTCACTAGAGAGCAGCAGTGACATCACTAAGAATACAGCCTATCCATTCACTAGAGAGCAGCAGTGACATCACTGAGAATACAGCCTATCCATTCACTAGAGAGGAGCAGTGACATCACTGAGAATACAGCCTATTCATCACTAGAGAGCAGCAGTGACATCACTGAGAATACAGCCTATTCATCACTAGAGAGCAGCAGTGACATCATTAAGAATACAGCCTATCCATGTACTATAGAGCAGCGGTCACATCACTGAGAATACAGGCCATCCATTCACTAGAGAGCAGCAGTGACATCACTGAGGATACATTCACTAGAGAGCAGCAGTGACATCACTAAGAATACAGCCTATCCATTCACTAGAGAGCAGCAGTGACATCTATAAAAGTGCTAACTATCTACTGACTATTAGATGTCAAAGTGTTTGGGTGGCTGTCTTTGGAAAATTATGTCACATGCAGAAAACTTACAGTACCTTCTTGATAAAGGAGAAATCTTTGGTATTATCGGCCATCAGATCTGGAATTAGGGCGACTCCACTCTCAGCAATGGCTCGGTGGAATAAACCTCTTGCCATTGGGGACATCATCTTTGGTCATCAAAAATAAAACAATGAGATCATGGATGATACAAGAAAGAGCAACCAACTATACTCTGACATCAGTCATAGAATATCAGTCGGACGGTCATATTGGGGCAGATTTATCAAGCAGTCTGAAAGTCAGAATATTTCCAGTTGCCCATGGCAACCAATCACAGCTCATCTTTCATTTCACCAGTGTTCATGAATATTTTAAAGGGGAGCTGTGATTGGTTGCCATGGGCAATTGGAAATATTCTGACTTTCAGACACTTGATAAATCTGCCCCATTGTCTATTGAATATCTGCTTTATTCTTCCATTAAATGTAAAAAGAAAATGTAATGTATAATGGATAACCGGTGATGCATGCTTAATGGGATCTGTATCCCATATGTTATAGCTTCTGATTTTAAAATAAATTTCACCCTTTCACGCTCTGCATGGTACATGTACAGAGGTGGGGGTTTGTTACATATTGCAGCAAAAACATACCGCTAACACCCGCAATAGGTGCTGCCATATTGGTTACAGGACGTCATTGGGGAACGGCGATCGATTGTCAGAACCGAGGCTGCATGGCATCTGCAGTTTCGTTACAAAGACCCAGTGACTCATAGTAATGAATACTGTGTAAAAATGCTATATAAAAATTGAAATCAATCCCCTTTCCCTAGAACTGATATAAAACATAATAATCAGTAAAAATGACAAGTACGTTAGGTATCGTTATGTTTCAAAATGCCTAACCTAACAAAATATCAAAACGGTTATTGCAGGCACAAACCCATAATTTACGAAAAGCTACTTTTACACCATTTTACATCACATAAAATGCAATAAAAAGTGAGCTAAAGGTCGCACAGTCCTCAAAATGGTAGCAATGGAGACGTCAGCTCGTTTCGCAAAAAAAGACACCTCTGTACACTGAAGTATAAAAAAGTTATTAGTGTCAGAAGATGGCAAAATAACTTTTTTTTCCGTACACATTAGTTTCATTTTTGAAAATGTATTGAAACACAATAAAACCTACTGTATATATACTTGTGTATAAGCGAGTTTCTCAGCACAAAAAATGTGCTGAAAAATCTCACCACGGCTTATACACAATTCAATAAAATAAAATTATATACTCACTTTCCGGCGTCCCTGATGTTCGTCGCGGCTTCCCCATGCCCGTCGCAGGTCCTTTCTGTCTTCTTTCCACTGTAACAGCCAGCAGAGACGCGGATGCGGCCGCTGGTGACATCATAGTATGCGCTGGCTGGCAGATTGTATGGACACATCTCAGATGGCTGAAAGAAGACAGAAGAGGACCTGCGACAAGCATTGAGGACTCCGGAAGGTGAGTATGTAAGTTTATTTTTTATGCGGGCTCGATATATACTAAAGGGGGCTGGCTGTAGAGTAAAGGGGGCTGGCTGTATACTTAAGGGGGCGGGCTGGCTGTATACTTAAGGGGGGTGGCTGGTTGTATACTTAAGGTGGCTGTCTGGCTATATACTACTGGGGGCAGGCTGGCTATATACTACTGGGGGCTGGCTGCCTATATACTACTGGGGCTGGCTGGCTATATACTACTGGGGGCTGGCTTGCCTATACACTACTGGGGGCTGGCTGCCTATATACTACTGGGGACTGGCTGGCTATATACTACTGGGGGCTGGCTGGCTATATACTACTGGGGGCTGTACGGCTATATACTACTGGGGGCTGGCCAGCTTTATACTACTGGGGGGGGCTGGCTGTATACTTAAGGGGGGTGGCTGGCTGTATACTTAAGGTGGATGTCTGGCTATATACTACTGGGGGCAGGCTGGCTATATACTACTGGGGGCTGGCTGCCTATATACTACTGGGGCTGGCTGGCTATATACTACTGGGGGCTGGCTTGCCTATACACTACTGGGGGCTGGCTGCCTATATACTACTGGGGGCTGGCTGGCTATATACTACTGGGGGCTGGCTGGCTATATACTACTGGGGGCTGTACAGCTATATACTACTGGGGGCTGGCCAGCTTTATACTACTGGGGGGGGCTGGCTGTATACTTAAGGGGGGTGGCTGGCTGTATACTTAAGGTGGATGTCTGGCTATATACTACTGGGGGCTGGCTGCCTATATACTACTGAAGCTGGCTGCCTATATATTACTGGGGGCTGGAAGGCTATATACTACTGGGCGCTGGTTGGCTATATACTACTAGGGGCTGGCTGGCTATATACTACATGGGGCAGGCTATATACTACTAGGGGCTGTCAGGCTATACACTACTGGGGGCTGGCAGGCTATATACTACTGGGGGCTGGCTATATACTACTGGGGGCTGGCTATATACTACTGGGGGCTGGCTATATACTACTGGGGGCTGGCTGACTATATACTACAGGGGGCTGGCTGACTATATACTACAGGGGGCTGGCAAGCTATATACTACAGGGGGCTGGCTATATACTACAGGGTGCTGGCAGGCTAAATACTACAGGGGCTTGCTGGCTATATACTGGGAGGCTGTGACCAATGCATTTCCCACCCTAGGCTTTTACTCAAGTCAGCTTATACTTGAGTATATACTTGAGTATATACGGAATATACATTTGGTATCATCGTAATCGCACCAAACCAAAGAATAAAGCAGAGGTACTTGAGTGTATACGGAATATACATTTGGTATCATCGTAATCGCACCGAACCAAAGAATAAGGCAGAGGTATTATTTGGAACGCACAGTGAATGTCTTGAAAACTGAACCCTCAAGAAAGTGACGCAAATGCATTTTTTTTTGCCAATTTCACCACATATGGAATTTTTTCCAGTTTCCCTGTACACAGCATGGAATAATAACTAAAGTCAATGGGGCACATTTACTAAGGGTCCGTCGGACGCATTTTTGTCGGGTTTCCCAAATTTTTCCATTTTGCGCTGAATTGCCCCGGGTTTTTGGTGCACGCGATTGGATTGTGGCGCATCGGTGCTGGCTTTCATGTGACACAAATCCGGGGGCATGGCCGTCGGACAACCTGACTGAATCGAACAATCCGTGGAATTTAAAAATGAAATTGTGTCGCAAAATCAGCACTCACATACACCGGGAAGAAGATGGTGAACTCCAGCGGACCTCAGCGGGGAAGCGACACATGCAGGAAATTGGACGCACAGTCTTAGTGAATCGCGGCAGTTCCGAATCCTTGTCTGACATTCCGGATCGGCGGCGGGACGGGTAAGTAAATGTGCCCCATTGAGATGTAAAATCTGTTACGCAGAAAATAAGCCCTAACACAGCTCTGTACATGGCAAATTAAAAAGTTATACATTTTTAAAGGTAGAAAGCGGGAAATGAACAATAAAACCTTCTTAAGGTGTTAAAAAAGTGACATAAAAAAGCAGGATAACAGTTAATTATTGTAACAGCTATGCAACAAGTATCCTTTAATTTTACTGACACTTTACTTTCTGTTTGCATTGGATTAGCATCAGTTCATTTGGGCAATTAAGGTTTAACATGTAACCTAGACTTGCCTATTAAAAGTCGGTTAAAAGTAGTGAGGAGTGTGGTGACTGACTAGACTGCAGCTCCGTATCATATATTTAATAGGGAGCCGTTTAGGAGCCAGAAGAGCCGGCTCTTCTTAGTGATTAGAGCCTAATGAATCCGCTCACTAAGAAGATCCACACTTCCAATCACTAGTAGATGTTGCAAATGTAACAGGACCTAATATGACATCACCATGGTCACACGACATGCTGAGAAGAGGCATGGGACATGGGGAGGATTAGATGGGAGGGGTCGGCCGAGCAGGACATCCTCCCTCTGATTCCAGGTAATATAAACTAAAGTTGAGTTATGGGGATTTAGAGGAAACAACTTTTAGCTAAAACAGTGTCAGTTAGTTACTAGGTCTCTATGAGAACTTGTCACTAGCTGTATTTGTGAAAAATGTGGTAACAGATTCCCTTTAATATCACGGCTAGTGGAGCTTACCAGGACGGAGACACTGATTCCACCAGCGGATTCACCAAATATGGTAACTAAATTTGAGTCACCACCAAAATTCATGATGTTCTCCTGTATCCACTTGAGAGCAGCAACCTGATCCATGAATCCATAGTTTCCTGGGGCTTGTTCATCACCGGTGCTAGATGGTGTTATGATGTTTAATCAACAATCAGTAGGCATGAAATAATGGTTAGAGTTATTTACAGGTGTAGTGAATCTGAAATTACATTGCAAAGTGATATTACATAAAAAAAGCAAATTAAATAGAAATATTACAGTTTATTAGGTGTTGGCCCAAGAGATTTGGTTAAAAGGGTTGTCTGACTGTAATAAAAATGTATGTTCTGGGGCTGAGGAGGGCTTTTTTAAAAAAAATAAATAAACGTGTTCTCACCTGCTCTGGCTCACCCAGTGTCCTGCGCCACCCGAAAGTAGTCGGTGCAGAAATTACAGAAAGGGGCATTACTCTAACCAACTGCGGCGCTGGACTCTGGGAGCAACGGAGGAGGTGAATAATACACTTTAAAAAAAAAAAAAAAACAAGCCCTACCCAGCCCAGTACGTAAATTTTTATTACAGTCAGACAACCCCTTTAACTTTATCTTTGTGTATGTTGTTAGCAGCATCGGTACTCTGGAAAAAGCATTTGTATTCCAAGATTGTAGCTGGACTTGGTGAACTAGGGGTGTTCCCTCACAACTCTGCATTAAGGTGCCCCCCAACTCTGTGCTGACCATGCAGCAGTTTCATTCAGAATTCTCACAACAAACCAGTTCAAAGATACAATTCCAGGCACATTGCTACAATCCTGAAATATAAATCAATTTTTCACAATCCTGCTGCTACTGACTGAAGGGAATTTCCAGGCTTACCTATCTATTGATCGGTGACTGCAGGGTTGCCTGGCATCACTACAGAGCAGAAAACAGACAACTCCATTTATAGTGTAGATGCCATCCCAGCTCAGTGGACACTACAGACCAAGCTGATCAGTGGTGGTGCTGAATGTTGCACCTTTACTGTTTACCTATTAATGACCTACGCCTGGAAAACCGATTTAAAGCTAAAACTGTAGATTTCTTGCATTTGAAACAATAGAGGAAAACCAGGCCTCAGCCTCTAGATGGCGCTGTAAATCATAGCCAGCCTTTGTTTTTGCTATCCCTTGTTTGTGTTGATCGCCACCTTTTGGTCTGTCAGGTTATTGCATTTCTCCTGTGATTACTCTTATTTTGATTTTCAATACTCCAAAAAATATGTCTCAGAGCACTCATCTTCACATCATTGCCTACATCTTTACAATGCAGCCATATTAATCACTTACCTAAAAAATCCTAGGAAGCCTAGCCTGTACTGGATTGATACAACAACTACATTTTCAAAGGCACTTAGTGCTGACCCCTCGAACATACCTGCTCCCCCAAATCTTAAACCTCCTCCATGGATAAATACCATGACCTGAAAAGACAGGGACAAAGTTACAGAATAAAACACATAACAGTAATGTCTTAATGTTTAGACTCAATACAATCAGAGAAATGCAGGTCCTATAAGAGAACTGTGGAAAAGCTGGAAAGTTGTCAGTCATAGGTCACAATGGATTTAATTTATAGTCTAGCTAAACCATTGACATTTTTATTGTTATAGTAAAGTTTGTAATATACTTCATTACAGAAAATAATTCTCTATCCCATTTTTGCTCATTTCTTCTCTTGCAATAAGCAGTGTTTCTGAAAGCTTTTTCAGATTCATACACAGCAATTAGAAAATGATCAGAAGCTATTGATTAACTCTTTCCTACCTAGAGAATATTTTACTTGAAAATTCATCTCCATAAGGAGATAGGCTGTCTAGTTACTGTCTGTAAAGAGTTTTTCGAAACTTTATCAGCTTCACCTTATAGCCATCAAGACCTGGGTCACTACTGTCTATAGTGCTCTAAAGTTTGGGGAAATTACATTTACAAGTTACTCACAGGCAGTTTGGAATCTTTTTCTCTTTCGGCTGGGGTAAAGATATTAAGGTACAGACAGTCTTCTGACAATCGAGGTAACTGCAGGGGAACTTCAAAGAAACTTGTCATTTGCTTCAGGGTATGGTGACTTTGAAGACATCTGAAATTGGAGAATTCTTAATAAATCAGTATGTATGTACGTTTGTATGTACAGCACAATAGCAAATTGCATAATCTTTCTTCCAATAAACATGATAAAATGGTCACAATGGTTTGGAGGAAAATCAATGTAACTAGTGATAACTCACAAGGGGGCATGTTCTTGGGCCTCTCGTTGTGAGATCCAGGACTCAGGGGTTTCTGGGGCTGCGAATCGTAATGAACCCACTGGAGGTTTGGCAAAAGGGACTCCATAAAAGGCATGGACAGTTCTGTTTGTCTCCTTGACGGTCAGCGTCTTCCCCTGCAGTTTTCCATATTTTGTCTCCACAAGAGGGTATATGCCCATCTCGTCTGTGAAAAGCATAAGTCACATTTTATAGATATCTTTATAAAACAATGAACATACCTGTGATTTCAGTCCTTCTGTACAGTAGCTGGCAATGATGTATTTTCACAGCAATAATTAGTAAATTGTGACTAAAACTAGTGTACTGAGATCCTCAGTAGTTACAGCATTGCCCACTCTATTACCAGCTAAACCCTCCAAATCACAGAAGTGGTTCAAACAATAGGCACTGCTTCACCTGATGCCAGGGTTCCCTGGAAGAGGGGCCACAGGAGAAACGTAAGGACCAAGAGGGCCATGAGAAGATGTAAGGCTTCTGGGCTGTAAATGTGTGAGTTAGCTGAAGCTTTCTGTGGGTAACCTGTGATCTCTGCACAAGTCACACTTTGTTCTGTGCTGCAATCACAGAACCAGCAGAAGGGCAAAGAACTGAAGGACACTGCCCGACCGGACACAAAGTGGGATCACGCCCTGAGGGCTACACATACTGCGTGCACATTTACATACGGTATACAGCAGCTGCTGGTTGCCTCATATGTGGGAAGGGATCTGATGGCTACTACACACATCCATTTTTCATCAATGTTCATTTTCACAGATAGAACACTGAGATTGTGAACCCACTATGCCATTTACACCCAATTGATGTTTGAGCCCATTGGTATTCACCCTTTAACTTCTACAAAAGATCTAGCTCAAGGATGTAGAATTCTCAGCAACAGTCCAAAGGACCATTACTGTTTATTGTAGTCCCGGGAAAGGTGGCAGCTCCCACGAGCTGACACTGCAAAAAGGCCAGGACACTAGCAACCTGGGATTCTGCGTTCACATGCAAAACACGAGGTGCTTGTTACTGATTGCAAGTGGTTCAGTAGAAAGGCTGCCGCTGAGTTGTGTTTCAAGTTTCTCTGCGCATATTGCAATGGCTCTGGGATTTACCCCAGCGGTAATCCGCAGCCATTCTACAAATCTGCACATATTAAGCTCTACCTCACTGTGTCACGGGCGCTGTAGTGAGGTAGAGACACAGTTGGGCACATTTACTTACCTGGTCCAGTCGTGAGCCAGGGATTCACTAAGGTCCGTGCGCCCGATATCCACCAGGTGTCGCTGCTGCGCTGAAGTCCGCCGGAGTTCACCTGCTTCTTCCCGGTGTATGTGAGTTCTGTTCTTGTGACACAATTTTTTTTTCAATTCTCGCGGTTTTTACGAATCCGTCAGGTTTTCCAACGACCACGCCCCCCCCATTTCTGTCACGTGAAAGCCGGTGCCGATGTGCCACAATCCGATCGCGTGCGCCAAAATCCCGGGGCAGTTGGGAAATATTCGGGAAACCCGACGAAAATGCACAATTCGGACCCTTAGTAAATGAGCCCCAGTGAGTTGGAGCCTTTGCTACAGCACCAGTGACACAGTGAGGTAGAGCCCCTGCTACAGCACCAGAGACACAGTGAGGTAGAGCCCCTGCTACAGCACCAGAGACACAGTGGGCCACATGTATCATAGTTTTGTCTCTCTGAGGTGAATTTTAGAGACATTTTGCGGCTCTTTTTTGCGCCTTATGTATGATCTTGTCTTTTCACTTGTGATACATGTTCAGTTTTTCCTATCCTGGCAGGTGCAAATTTTGGCTTCTTTTTGAGATTTTTTGTTGCAAATGTCTCAAATCCACATAGACACAAGCAACCGACGTGAGGGGCTATATGCAGGAGAGGACATAAACCATGTGAGGGAGTCATGCAGGAGTGGACACTACTGTTAATTTGGGATTTAACATGCTGCGTTTTTAATACATATTGAAACCTATTACAACAGCTGAGGAGAGGTGATTTTCCTAATTACATTACTGTTAACATTTGAATTTACAAAACGTATAGTACATGCAATGTTAACACATGCATTAACGTGGCCTTTATATTGCATTTTGTAAACGCAAATGTTAACTGTAATGAAATAAGGCAAATCACCTCTCCTTAGCTGTTGTAATTAGTTTCAAAATGCATTAAAAACGCAATTAAACCGCTACGTGTGAACTCACCCTTAGAAGTAACCAATAATTTTAAAAAAAAATTGCAAAAATTTCAGAATTTTAACAAAAGAGGTTACTGTGCAAAATGTTAAACAGTTAAAGAATGTGAAATAATTCCAATTTACATGTTAAAATCGGGTCCATGAAAAAAAAACTTCCTTTGCACCTGCACTGGACCAGGTGCAGATTTGCGCAAAAAAAGTGAAATGTCGCATGGAACATCTAGAAAACAATGATACTTAAGGCACACTGCACAAAGCTGCAGACTTGAAAAAGAACAGAGTTAAAAATTGCAAAAATGGCTCAAAAACGGCAAAAGTTGCTAAAATTTGACAATTTGCCCAGCTTAAACTATGATACATGTGTCCCAGTGAGATACAGCCTCTGCTACAGCACCAGAGACTGTAGCCGGGTCTCTACCACACTGTGTCACTGGTGCTGTAGCTGGGACTCTACCTCACTGTGTCTCTGGCGCTGTACCAGGGGCTCTACCTCACTGTGTCTCTGGTATTGTAGCTGGGGCTCGCTTTGTCTCTGGTGTTGTAGCTAAGGCTGTACCTCACTGTGTCTCTGGCGCATAAGATAACGCTCTACCTCACTGTCTCTCTGGCACTGTAGCAGGGGCTCTACCACACTGTGTCTCTGGTGTTGTACCTAAGGCTCTAACCTCACTGTGTCATTGGTGCTGTAGCTAAGGCTCTACCTCACTGTGTATCTTGTGCTGTAGCAGGGGCTCTACCTCACTGTGTCTCTTGTGCTGTATTAGGGGCTCTACCTCACTGTGTCTCTGGCATTGTAGCTAAGGCTCTACCTCACTGTGTCTCTGGCATTGTAGCTAAGGCTCTACCTCACTGTGTCTCTGGCGCTGTAGCTACGGCTCTACCTCAGGCTACATGCACACGATGTATGCCCGCCGTACCGTAGAACAGCGGGCATACATAGGCACTGTGGAGCGGAGGATGAGTGCTCCTCACCCTGCCATTCTCCATAGGCATATACAGCGCACGGCGCCGTATCACGTAAAAAGATATGACACGTCCTATCTTTCTATGGGCTACGGAGCGGTACGGTGCCGCATGTGTGCTGCACCGTACCGCTCCCATAAGGTGCCGTGTGCCGATAGAAGTGTATGGGGGGCATATATCGGCCGTATATTCGTCCCCCATACATGTGTGTGAATGTAGCCTCACTGTGTCTCTGGCACTGTAGCTAAGGCTCTACCACACCGTCTTTGGCGCTGTAGCAGGGGCTCTACCTCACTGTGTACCTCGTGTCTTTCTGCTGTAGCTTAGGCTCTACTTCCATGTTGTACATAAGCTCTAGGTCAGTCTCTCTTGCTATCTCATGTTACGATGTAATAGAAGATAAGATATCAGATATTAATCTGTAATGCTTCCAACCCAGCGACCTGTCCCTTGAATTGCTACAGCTTCCGACCACTAGGCGTCGCAGTGTTGGAAAACAGGGGATATGAGAGTCCTCCGGCCTGTAGGGGCCGCTGTGGGCGGTGTGGTGTCCATTCTTGCTGGCCGGCTCTCTGTTGTGTCTCCCGCGCTGTGAGGCGGCGGAGGCTGAGGATGGCGGTGACCGGAGCGCTGCGCACTGAACTGGCGGAGGCTGTGTCCAGCTGTCGGGTTCTGGTGGTCGGCGCCGGAGGGATCGGCTGTGAGTTACTAAAGAACCTTCTTCTTACCGGATTCAGCAACCTGGACGTGGTACGGAGCTAATATGTGCAACAAATGAGTGTGGAGGTCGGGGTATAGGGAGGGAAGGTGGTGCTGTCTGGCCGGGATAAAGAAGGGCTCCATTAGACTCCATTAGACGTGTTGCTGCAATGCATGAGGCACTTGCTGTTGCCTTTTGTTCTCATGCACCTTCTTCCCCAAGAAATAGCACTCCCCAAACCTTGTGCTCACAGCACTATATCGACGGTGATCGTGACCCTGCAGGGGATCTTGAGTGGGGTCCTGCAGAGGTTCAATGGGGTCCCATGGTGAGCGGCGCAGGCGAGGGCCCCCAGTCTGCAGCTGCATGGCGAGCGGCGCAGGCAGGGGGGACCAGTCTGCAGCTTTATGGCGAGCGGTGCAGGGGGGCGGGCAAGTCTGCAGCTGCATGGCGAGCTGTGCAGGGGGGGCCCAGTCGGCAGCTGCATGGCGAGCGGCGCTGGGGGGGGGGGCAAGTCTGCAGTTGCGTGGCGCTGGGGGGGGCAAGTCTGCAGCTGCATGGCGAGCGGCGCTGGGGGGGCCCAGTCTGCAGCTGCGTGGCGCTGGGGGGGCCCAGTCTGCAGCTGCATGGCGAGTGGCGCTGGGGGGGCCCAGTCTGCAGCTGCATGGCGAGTGGCGCTGGGGGGGCCCAGTCTGCAGCTGCATGGCGAGTGGCGCTGGGGGGGCCCAGTCTGCAGCTGCATGGCGAGTGGCGCTGGGGGGGCCCAGTCTGCAGCTGCATTGCGAGTGGCGCTGGGGGGACCCAGTCTGCAGCTGCGTGGCGCTGGGGGGGCCCAGTCTGCAGCTGCGTGGCGCTGGGGGGGCCCAGTCTGCAGCTGCATGGCGAGCGGCGCTGGGGGGGGCCCAGTCTGCAGCTGCACGGCGAGCGGCGCTGGGGGGGGCCCAGTCTGCAGCTGCATGGCGAGCGGCGCTGGGAGGGGCCCAGTCTGCAGCTGCATGGCGAGCGGCGCAGGAGGGGGGGCCCAGTCTGCAGCTGCATGGTGAGCGGCGCAGGAGGGGGGGCCCAGTCTGCAGCTGGGGGGCCCAGTCTGCAGCTGCATGGCGAGCGGCGCAGGGGGGGGAGGCCCAGTCTGCAGCTGCATGGCGAGCGGCGCAGGGGGGGGGGCCCAGTCTGCAGCTGCATGGCGAGCGGCGCAGGGGGGGGGGCCCAGTCTGCAGCTGCATGGCGAGCGGCGCAGGGGGGGGGCCAGTCTGCAGCTGCATGGCGAGCGGCGCAGGGGGGGGGCCAGTCTGCAGCTGCATGGCGAGCGGCGCAGGGGGGGGGCCAGTCTGCAGCTGCATGGCGAGCGGCGCTGGGGGGGGCCCAGTCTGCAGCTGCATGGCGAGCGGCGCTGGGAGGGGCCCAGTCTGCAGCTGCATGGCGAGCGGCGCAGGAGGGGGGGCCCAGTCTGCAGCTGCATGGTGAGCGGCGCAGGAGGGGGGGCCCAGTCTGCAGCTGCATGGCGCTGGGGGGCCCAGTCTGCAGCTGCATGGCGAGCGGCGCAGGGGGGGAGGCCCAGTCTGCAGCTGCATGGCGAGCGGCGCAGGGGGGGAGGCCCAGTCTGCAGCTGCATGGCGAGCGGCGCAGGGGGGGGGGCCCAGTCTGCAGCTGCATGGCGAGCGGCGCAGGGGGGGGGCCCAGTCTGCAGCTGCATGGCGAGCGGCGCAGGGGGGGGGCCCAGTCTGCAGCTGCATGGCGAGCGGCGCAGGGGGGGGGCCCAGTCTGCAGCTGCATGGCGAGCGGCGCAGGGGGGGGCCCAGTCTGCAGCTGCATGGCGAGCGGCGCAGGGGGGGGGCCCAGTCTGCAGCTGCATGGCGAGCGGCGCAGGGGGGGGGCCCAGTCTGCAGCTGCATGGCGAGCGGCGCAGGGGGGGGGCCAGTTTGCAGCTGCATGGCGAGCGGCGCAGGGGGGGGGGGGCCAGTCTGCAGCTGCATGGCGAGCGGCGCAGGGGGGGCCCAGTCTGCAGCTGCATGGCGAGCGGCGCAGGGGGGGGGCAGTCTGCAGCTGCATGGCGAGTGGCGCAAGGGGGGGGGCCCAGTTTGCAGCTGCAAGGAGAGCGGCGCAGGTGGGGTGCCCCAATTGTGGGTCTGGGTCCAGAAAGCAAACCATTAGATGCGCTTGTACTCTGTGTTAGACCCTTAATTTTGTTGTATTGTTATTTTGCTGCAGTCGCATGTCTCCTTTCCCAGGAAGAAGCCCCCAAATCTCCCAAGGATTGGAGCGTTTGGGTTTTTATTCAGGGTCCAGTTATACCCTTTTTTGGGCTGATATGCCTTATTACTTCCGTAGCTGGAGGTTTTTCATGTTTCTCCATAATATTCTGTCTTTTTTTTTTCTAGATTGATCTGGACACTATTGATGTCAGTAACCTCAACAGGCAGTTTTTGTTTCAGAAGAAACATGTAGGGCGGTCAAAGGCGCAGGTAATTACCTTTGTCTCTGGGGGTCTCATGACCTATAGCTATATGGATGATTCCACCACCTCCTCCATCTCTTTGCATCCTTTAGGGTTCACTTATTCCCAACACGTGTTGTTTTTCTTTAGCCGCCCTGTTCCTGAGCAATAGTTGTTATATTCAGCACCTAAAATGCTAATTGGTGTGTAGCATCACGTGGGGTTATTTATCAGGACCTCTGCTGGAGTGGGTCGGTGTGGGCCGTTACTGTCCCTGCAGGCGCACTCGCTGCTGCCGGCGACTTTTCATATTTGAGGAAGGGGGGGGGGGGTTGTTGCATCCTGAACTGGCTGACTAAATTCACAAGTTTACAGTGCAGAGTGGAGGGGTCCATTTTACCATTTACAACTCATTACAGTAATTAATATATTATCTTCAGTTTGGGGGAGTTAGATGTGCGTGACAATTCTTTCCCCATCTAAACATGATTTGAGCCCTCCCCATACAGGGCAATTTATTTTCATAATGGCTACCACCAATTTCAATTGACCGTCAAGGATCATGCAGATCACCATAAATATAACAATAAAGTAAATGTATCATCTGGAAGTGAAAGCTGTAAAATGAAAGCTTGCAAAAAAAAAACCTCTCTAGTACATTGCATGGAATATTAAATGGTGCGGAGCAATTGCGGGATGGAGAGATGGATGTGGTGAAAGGTTTAATGTGCAGTGACTTTCTTCTATATATTAATTTTTTTTTTCTATTGTCTCATCAGGTGGCCAAGGAGAGCGTCCTGCAGTTCTGTCCTGGGGCTAGTATCACCGCTTATCACGACAGTATCATGAAGTGAGCCATTACTGAATCTAGTAACTCCCCCTTTACTAGAGTTAGATGTCATGTATCTGGCTGCCTGACCAATATGATATGGTTAACTACCCCCATGGCCAAAGTATTGCTAGAGGCTTTTATTTCTGGGGCTCTGTGACCAATTGCTTCAGTAGGACACATGGGAGACTACATGTATCAGAAACTTCACCTGCAGTGTGGATGCTTTTTATATGCTGTAGAGCTGAATAAGACCCGTCTACAGTTATCAGGAGCTGCAGTACAGGGTTGCCAGCTTGTATCCTGTTTGGCGATTCTGTATTGAGGCTGATGCTCCTCAGACTTGTACTGGGTTCACTGGTCTCCTGCTTTTGTTTTTCTACAGTGTAGAGTACGATGTTGAATTCTTCAGGAAATTCACACTGGTGATGAACGCCTTGGATAATAGAGGTACAGCTATCATTATAAAAAAAAAAAAAAACTTTTTGTGTGTTTAACCCTTTTTGGTGTAACCAATGGATTTGCACCTGGTCCTGTGTGCTTTGGGGACACATATTGAATTAATGTGGAGAGGTGCAACAGATTTGGTGGTGAGGGATTTGTCCTTTTTATCAATGTTCTTGAACAAAAAACAATTTTTTCTATTAGTTGTAAAAAAAAAAAAAATTTCATATAAATATTGGGTATGAGAACAGTGGAACTGAGGCTTTGGGTGACTTGTTCTCCTTTCACCATTGCACAGTCTTTTCTGTATATTTACCTCTTTATTTTGTCTTGTTTCCAGCTGCACGGAACCATGTGAATCGGATGTGTCTGGCTGCAGATGTGCCCCTGATAGAGAGTGGCACAGCTGGATACCTAGGTCAGGTCACAGTCATCAAGAAGGTTTGTAATTGTAATCTGCAGATTGTGTGTGATCATCACTGTGATGTGACCTGTACTATAGCTCATCTCTTACTCTGTTTATCAGGGGGTCACTGAATGCTATGAGTGTCAACCAAAACCCACCCAGAAGACCTTCCCCGGCTGCACAATTCGAAACACTCCCTCTGAACCCATCCACTGCATTGTCTGGGCAAAATACCTCTTCAAGTAAGATGTCAGGGCCTGGAATGAGGGGTATAGGATAAATGTGCTTGGGGCTAAGGTGGCAATTTATCACTGTGACACACCTGCTATACTGTCACCAGTATGAATGTTGTGTATTCATGGATAATACTATGGCTATGAAGTGGGTAGGCCAATCTTCCAACTCCCACTCCTCAATTTCCCGAATTCTAGCTCCACAAAAATCGTCAGACTCTGACATACAGTCCTGTTTTCCTGGTCACTCTAGCAGGGCTGAGATAGATGCAGGAATTCCTTCCCAGTGCCATATTCTTATGATCTTCTAGCACCGGAGATTTACGACTGAGCTTGTACATAAACTACAGCCACATTCATATCAACTAAAAACCTATAAGAGGGGTGCACAGAATGTAAAGCCATGGATGTAAGCCCTAGGTCTTATAAGGATGGGGGGGGGGGGAGTGTCCTCACTGCTCCTGGGCCCTCTCCTTTTGCTCTGTTCTATATTTTGACTCCTGCCACTGGCTGCATGTTTGTCGGGTTAAGGACACTCAGCAGAATGGCGCTCCAGGAGTGGTAAGTCCTTGTCAGCTCTATTGTACTGCTTCCGGGTCCTCTCCTGTCGCAGCTCTGCTCTAAGTCTGATGCTTGTCATACAACCAGCGTGGGACATAGCAAATCGGTACATGGAGGACGGAAGAAGCTGCATTATGGTGCATGGCCCATAAGAGGAGCCAGGAAAGGAGAGTGTGTGTGTGTGATAGATTTCCAGTAGCATTTTGTTTTTTTGCGTGACATTTTGTGCTGTACTGTGGTCATTGGTGCATTTAGGGTACTGGTTACTGGTCTGCCCCCTCAAAGTTGAGCAGTATGACAATATGGCCTTTGCACCAATAAATGTTGACCGCTGGCCTAAATCCAGGAATATAACTGACATTTAAAGGAAATTTTATAATTTTTACAATGTTTCCCACCCTCCCCCCACCAAGTAGTTATGAGGTTTAATTTCTCAATCTAATGCTTCTGAACCTGTCTTGTATTCTTTCTACAGCCAACTATTTGGGGAGGAAGATGCAGATCAAGAGGTGTCCCCTGACACAGCTGATCCAGAGGCTTCTTGTAAGTATAAGGCTTTACTAAAAATGTGCTGGGTCCATAAAAAAGGACCACTATGCTGATTGCATTCATTTTCCCCACAGCTGTTTATAAAAGTAACGCTGTGCTCTGACTTGTTTCCATGGGCATCTGGAACAGTTTTACCTCAGACACTTCTGATAAATCTCTCCCACGGTCTCTAACTTATTTCATATTATTCAATTAAATAATGTTGTTGTCCACAACCTCCACTGTCTACCGGCCACAGATACACCTAGCCTCTATCCACTTGACTATGGGTTGTCAACTGGAGGATTTTTTTCTGACTAGAGCTTCCAGAGTTAAACTGCTAAACAAACTTAAAGGACGTCTTCCACCAGGATGAAGCATTGTAAACCAAGCACACTGACATACTGGTGTGTGTCCCCTCTGGCAGGATATGCTCTTTTTTTAGCTTCTTATGCCCTTTTTTTTTATTTAAAAAAGGCTTGTCAAATTTTGCAAATGAGTCTGAGGGGCTCTGTCCTCCATAGGTGTTAATGGACCCCCTCAGGCTCATTTGCATAATTTAAAAAGCCTTTAAAAAAAAAAAACAGGGCTTACCGTATTTTCCGGGCCATTAGGCGCACCGGAATATAAGACGCATTAGTCCGATGCGCCTTATATATGTAATATTTCCATATATAAGGCGCATCGGACTATAAGGCGCAGGGTCGGGGGCGTGGCGGAGACGCCGAGACGGGACGCGGAACGCGGGGAAGGTGAGCAGGGAAGGGGAGGTGGAGGATGGCAGCGGACCATACTTACATATGTCCCCGCTACCGGAGACAGCAGATCTCCAGCGGGAACTGCAGACCACGCGGCAGAAGTTGTTCGTGCCGCGTGGTCTGCAGTTCCCGCTGGAGATCTGCTGTCTCCGGTAGCGGGGACCTATGTAAGTATGGTCCGCTGCCCTGTGCCATACATAGGGCGCACCGGACTATAAGGCGCACTTTGGATTTCCAAGGAAATCCAAGGCTTTTAAGTGCGCCTTATAGTCTGGAAAATACGGTAAGCTAAAAGAGCAGATCCTGACAGAGTGAGCACACACCATGTCAGTGTGCTTGGTGTACAATCTTTCATCCTGGTGGTAGATGTCCTTTAATTCACTGGTATATAGGGATGGATCTTCTAGGAGACCTCTTTATATAGCACTACATTATCTGTTTATATAAATAATAGTTACATTGAATTATTGAAAATGTATGACACAAATAAATTATACAGTTTATAGTAACATTGCCAGGATCTCGTATGCGATTGGGCTAAGCGCCACCCCCAGATATTTGCATTCTGTTTCTAAATGCAAAGTAAACGCCCCATGTGACCGCACCCCAAACATTGAATATAGATAATAGTTTTTTCTTTTCTAGAAAGTAGCGGTATTGAGTACTTCTCCGGGTATCAGTATCAATCTAGAAATTCTGGTACAACCCTAATCCTTGCATCATAGTTTTGTATGATGTTTGGAGTTTTTGCATAGTATTTCTCTGATGCGTGGACTGGTCAGTCCACGGGATCTCACCAAAACACAGGTCTGTGTGTATGTAATACTGCACCCAGTATTGGACAACCCACACTACATATCACTGTTCTTATAAGTTTCCATGCCCCTGACATTTTATTCTCACAACCCTAATATCTTGTCATTTAGGGGAGCCTACTGAGGCTGCACAGAGGGCCAATGCCTCTAATGAGTATGGGGACATTAAGCGAGTGTCCACCAAGCAGTGGGCCAAGTCCACAGGATATGATCCAGTCAAGCTCTTTAATAAGGTAAGTCTTTCCTGTGATGTGGTAAAGGGATGCATTGTCACACCTATGGTGTGTGAATCCCACGATTTTGATGATCACATCATTTTACAGCTTTTTAAAGATGATATCCGCTATCTCTTGACTATGGACAAACTGTGGAGGAAGAGAAAGGCTCCAGTGCCCCTGGACTGGGCCAGCCTACACAACAATGGTAAGTCAGACATTTTCAACTCTTTTTCTCCATAGCACTGCAATTTATCTTATGTGCGGACCTTTGAGAATATCAGCTGATATCTGTAGTTTCTGCTTGATGTGATCTCCAGGTCTGTCTGAACATTTTGAATAGCTTGATGGCCGCTGAATTCTACATCCATATATCAGATGTAAAGAAACAAGTTGCCAACTTGTTTATCCTGCTGTTTCTTCCAACATGCCTGACAAGAGACGCTGTCTGGCAGTTGTCAAGCTAACTTAATAATTTGTGGTCATTGTTTTCTATATGGGTTTACTAATTTCTCATTATTTTACAATGATTCAATCAGTTTACAATGTTTCTTTATTTAATTGAGCTCCACTGAAATTTTTGAGGGGCTCATGTGACTCTCTTCAGCCAATGGGTGGCAGGACAGGGGACACCTTTTATATGTAGTTTATCTACTTCTTCTGTTATTTTCTTCCATAGAAAAAGACTCTACAGAACAAAACAATGCATCATCTGTTGGTTTGAAGGATCAGCATGTTCTGGATGTTGCTGGCTACGCACAGTTGTTTTCTCAAAGTGTAGAGACTTTAAGGGATCAATTATCTGAAAAGGGAGATAGTGCTGAACTGGTGTGGGACAAGGTGAGTGTCCCTGTAGATTACAATTTTCAAAGATTTAATACCAAGCTACTTTATTTTTGTTTCAACAATCTAAAAGCAATTCATCTATATTGCATGCTGATTAAAAACATCAGCCAGCCGTGGGAGAGAGCATAGGTTGTTTTGCAGCCTCAGTCTTTTGAGCCAGGCTTTCTTAGGTCCTACAGATGTGCGCTATATAAATGAAGAATTATTATTAGAGGTTGCATTTGTGTGTGCCTTAAAAAGAAAAGGCCCTAGATGCAGCGCTCAAAGCAGCCCCGCTTCTAGAGCTTAGAACCTAGACCAAACATTATGCCACTAGGCTCTCACTCAAGCCCTGCCTCCACGCATCAACATCTCTGGCCTCTAAAACTGGATCAGTCCTCCACTGTCATTGTTGCATTTTAGGGGGAGGGAGGCAATATCATAACTTATAAAACTGGGGTAGTATTGTGAATGGAAATGGATATGCGTGTGCGTATGGTGTGTTCCTGAAAATTCCTCCCTCCAGAAAATGGAGGCAAGGTAATATAGAGGAGAGAAATCCTATAAAGAGTTACTCCAGCGCTGGCAAAAGATATGTGAACAAAAAATCAGATTGCAGTGTGAGTGTGTGCCTGTGCTAAGTTCAATGGCCAACAGTAGTAGTCTTGTATCCACAACAAGGTGTTGATCACCATATCGCTTGTATGTTCTGTGTTGTCTTACGATTTCCTGCACAGCTCCATCGTAAATCTCTGGCTGAATCTGAGAGTCTGGTGGTCTGCTGGGATTTAAAAGCTTAAAAAGTGGCTGTAAGTGTGCGTGAGCCCTGACCAGTGGCTCAGACTCTACTGCAGATACAAAAATCCTGCTGTGGTGACGTAGCCTGGGGATGCACAACAGATTTCTAATTAGTTTTAAAGGTTCACTGCCTCCTACTCAGGGATAGTTTTGTCCTCGGAGTTGGATTTAAAAGATTTAAGTCTTTCCAGGTGATGTCACCGCAGCAGGATTTCTCTATATGCAGTAAGGTCTGAGCAACCAGACAGGCTCACCTATGCTTCCAGCCAAGCTTTTAACACCTGGCAGCACACTTGATGGATACCCACCACATCCAAAAGACTCAAATTCAGCAAGAGATTTATGTGAGCTATGATTGAAGTCATAGCTGAGTACGTCATTGCGGTAACACAATACTATAGCCAAAAAGATGGGGGAAAATGGGGTTAACTTTTTTTTTTACCATTTTTATGTTAGTACTAAAATAACTGTGTTTTTACTTACCCGAGGTTATTCATTGGACCCCTGGCTCTTGAGTAACAAGCCACTTAGACACTGCACTGAATTTGGGGTTAAGCATCCTTAATTTCAGCTTTTCAGATCCTGTTACCTCAAGTGCTCAACCCAATACAGAAGTCACTGTACAGTTTTTTTTTTTTTTTTTTTTTTTTTTTAGGAAAATGCATCCATGTTTATGTAAACAGCCATAGAAGTTGCTGGGTAATAAATCGCAGTATTTCTAAAGTTGCATTTCTAAAACAATTAGGGTTTTTTAATTTGTTATAGGATGATCCCCCAGCGATGGACTTTGTGACTTCTGCTGCTAACCTCAGGATGTACATCTTCAGCATGAACATGAAGAGTCGATTCGATATTAAATGTAAGCTTTTGTGTGTGCTGTATAATGTTGGTGACTGCTAGTTACTGGTGCTGCCTGTTGGGACAGACTGGTAACTTCTCAGGACATACTTGTTTTCTATACACAGCCATGGCTGGAAACATCATTCCAGCAATTGCTACCACCAATGCTGTCATATCGGGGCTCATTGTGCTGGAGGGGCTGAAGATTTTATCTGGGAACATAGAGCAGTGTAGAACGGTATGTGGTTTATTGATGGATTCTTGTTATTGTGTTTTATCTGAAATACATTGTTGTGAACCTATCCTGTCCTATAGGTGTTTCTCAACAAGCAGCCCAATCCTCGCAAGAAGCTACTGGTGCCCTGTGTGCTGGACCCTCCTAACCCAAACTGCTATGTGTGCGCCAGCCGTCCAGAAGTCATGGTTAAGTTAAATGTTCACAAGGTGACAGTACAAACTTTACAAGACAAGGTAAGTTAACAAGAGGGGTTATAATTATAGATGAGTTTCCTCACTCCAATACGAAGGATCTGAGATATTTATAGTTTAACTATATACCATGATGTACAGTTAGACCATAGTGTTTGCACAGCTCGGCAAGATCCCCTTTACTATCTCTAGTAGAAAAATAATCGGCTATCGTTGTAATTGTACTAACCTACAGGGAAAAGGTACTGTTAGAAATGCTGTATGGTAAGTGTCAAAAAATAATACAAAAATGCTAGGATTTAAGTTTCCAAAACGTCCTCCATGACGGCCCACTTGGAGGATGCCCCTTGACCTCTGTAGGGACAGGAAGCAGAGAGGTTAAAAGCCTCCCCCCCGCATCCTCCCGCCAGTGTCTTCCTGTCCCTACAGAGGGCAGGTAGAGAGGGTCTCTCTCTCTCCTCCAAGTGGGGGGGGAGGGACGTTTGTTCCTATGCAAGAGAGCACTTACCTGGGGTTACGCCGACCTATTGCAGGTCGTAGTTCCCCTCCGGATCGGGGCCACGGCTGGACTCTTCCCCGGGGGCTCCTCCCTGGCTCTAGGTGGATCCGGATCTTCCGTCTTCACCCGCGGCCGAGCAGGGCTTACGCGAGGACGCGTGGCGCCTGGGGGAACTTCCGTTCCCAGGCGTCCTTTGCGCTCCTTGACGACTTCCGGTCGCGACCGGAAGTAGGCCGAATCGTCACGGAGGACTGCTGTACCGCCACCTGCATGGGGGATGGGCTCCCCGATAAGGTATTTAACGAGGTGGGTTGCTAGTTTTGGCGTTCACTCGTAGTGTTACAGTGTACTGTGGTTGTGCCGTCCCAGACTTCCTTACTATGGCTGATGAGGCAGACTTGGGCCTACTCCACCCTTCTGGTCACGTAAGTGGTGCTGTATGGCATGGTCTTATGGTATCTATGATACATATTGAACCCCAAGTTAGTTAAATTTCCTCACCTTTCCCCCTTAGGATAAAGAACAAGGGTCTAAGGGGAAAGGCAAAGAGGACAGACCTGAGAGGTCTGAGAAATCCAGCAAGTCCGACCGTTCTATCAAGAGTAGGACCCCTGCTAGGAAATGTAATATGTGCCTCCAGGTTTTGCCCGAATCATATGTAAAACCTATATGCAGACCATGTATTGATGAATTTATGCGGTCTGAAAAAGTTTCTTTCATGGATGAGTTAAAATCCTTTATTGAAGATAAAGTGACAGCATCTGTGGCGTCAGCTACACAAAAAGATCCTCCTCCTAAAAAACCTAGACTGGCGGACATCTCTTCATCAGATGAAGAAACCTATGATTCAGAGGGTCCGTCTTGTTCCCTGGCAGATACTGAGGAGCAAGATTCCCAGGACTTCAGTCAGAGATTGGATTCTCGTCACCTGTTCCAGATAGATGATCTGGATAACCTCTTGAAGGCAATCCGCGAAACTTTGAATATCGAAGAAGAAGTTCCCTGTATGTCTCGGGAGGACGAGTTGTTCTGGGGCCTAAGGGCTAAAAAACAACGTGTTTTTCCGGTTAACGAAACCTTGAAAGGGTTGATTACAGAGGAATGGAAAGACCCAGAGAAGAAGATCCTAACCTCTAAGAGCTTTAAGAGACGCCTCGTCTTTGATCAAGAGGTCTCTAAAGTTTGGGACTCTGTTCCGAAAGTAGATGTACAGGTGACAAAGGTGGTCAAAAAAACAGACCTTCCCTTCGAGGACTCCGCTCAGCTCAGGGATCCTATGGACCGAAAATCTGACGCGCTTCTTAAAAAAGCCTGGGAGACGTCGATGCTTAGCTTAAAATCTAACATATCAGCTACATCCGTTGCAAGGACCCTCTACTTCTGGCTGAACGAGCTGGAATCACATATTAGAGAAGGTACCCCCAGAGCATCCTTACTGGACAGCATTCCGCTCCTAAGATCCGCCACGGCATTCTTAGCAGATGCCTCCGCCGAGGGCGTCCGCTTCGCTGCAAAGGAAGGAGCATTAACAAACGCAGCAAGAAGAGCCTTATGGCTGAAACAGTGGGGCGGCGATATACGATCAAAATCAAAACTCTGCAGCATCCCGTTCACAGGAGATTTCGTTTTCAGTCCTGAATTAGACAACATCCTAGAAAAAGCCTCTAATAAGAAGAAGGGGTTTCCAGAAAACAAGACATCCTCCAGGAAACCTTCCTTTTGTCCTTTCAAGAACCCTAAAGATTCCTTTCGCGGGAAGGTAAACAGGGGGCCTGGAGCTACCCTAAAGGGGAGGCAAGAGTAGGGGGAATCTGGTCTCCAATCCTCAGACAACTGGTTGGGGGAAAGAAGCAATGACGCCAGAGTGGGGGGGGCGATTATTACAGTATACAAGGTATTATAGAATTTAGTTTGTAATAAAAGCCCCTCTAATTTTCAAGGTATATTCATTCAATCCGGAGTGGTGATTCCAGTTCCGCAGGACCAAGAAAAGTCGGGCTTCTACTCTCCACTATTCCTGGTCAAGAAACCAAACGGGTCGAACAGGCTGATTATAAATCTGAAATCCCTAAACAACTTCATCACTTACAGGAGATTTCATATGGTATCGGTAAGATCCGCTACTCAGCTTATATATACCGACCACTATATGTGCACGATAGACCTTCGGGACGCCTACTACCACATTCCTATTCACCACTCCTCTCAAAAGTTCCTCAAATTTTCAGTCTTTTCTCCAGAGGGTTCTATCCTCCACTTTCAATTCCGGGCTCTACCCTTTGGTATTTCTTCAGCTCCGAGAGTTTTTACAAAAGTCATGGTGGAGGTTGTTGCTTTCCTGAGGCTACAGAGGGTGTCTATTGTACCATATTTAGACGACCTTCTGATTATAGGGAAGAACAGATCAGATCTTATCACAGCAAGAGATTTTACCATGAGAAAACTCTCAGATCTGGGGTGGATAATCAACACCCAAAAATCCGATCTGTCTCCCTCCACTCACAAGAAGTTCCTAGGGGTAATGTTGAACTCTACTCTCATGATGTCCTTTCTCCCTCAGGAAAAAGCCGACGGGTTAAGACTCCAGATCCGCTCCTTCAGGAGGAACACCTCCATTACAATCAGAGGAGCAATGAAAATCCTGGGTCTCCTCACGGCCTGCATTTCATCCGTAGCTTGGAGCCAGAGCCATTGTCGCACTCTGCAAAGCTGGATTCTCCGTTCTTGGAACCGGAGAACCTCGGGATTGGACAGGAAAATCATCATTCCATCCTCGGTAAAAAGAGATCTGCAATGGTGGTTGGAAACAAAACATCTGGAGAAAGGGGTTGCCTGGCACTGCCTTCCGTGTCTAACCATCACGACCGATGCAAGCAGCCTAGGCTGGGGAGCAGTCTTCCCTTCGCATTACGCCCAGGGACCCTGGACCCCTTCACTTGCAAAGAAACCTTCAAACTATCGGGAACTACGAGCCGTCTGGGAAGCCTTAAGGTCCAACCCTCTTCTAGTGAAGAATCGACATGTCCATATCCTAACAGACAACACCACGGCGGTGTCTTACCTAAGGCGACAAGGAGGTACGAGGTCAGTAGCTCTTTCCTCCCTGACTCGCACCATCTTTTTCTGGGCAGAAGAGAACCTACTATCTCTTTCCGCAACTCGCCTAAGAGGAGTTTTGAATACGGAGGCAGACTTCCTCAGCAGGAGAGTGATTTCTCCCAACGAATGGTGCTTAAATCAGGAAATCTTCAGCCACTTGACAGAGCTCTGGGGCACTCCGCAAGTCGACTTATTCGCCACAAGGGAGAATTCAATGTGTCATCTATACTTCTCTCTGGAGGCAAGGGAGCCGAAGGATCGACTAGACGCCTTCAGTCATCCTTGGACCGAACCTCTCTCCTACGCCTTTTCCCCTATTCCCTTGGTCGCAAGGGTCCTCAGGAAGATCCTTATGGACCAGGCAAGGGTAATACTCATCTGCCCGAACTGGCCAAAAAAGGGCTGGTACCCTTTGCTGACATCCCTGGCCATCCAACAACCAGTGATATTGCCTCCAAGGAAGGATCTTCTACGTCAGGGTCCTATCTTCCATCCAGACCCGGAGAAGCTACAATTGGCGGCATGGATCCTGAGTCCGATTTTTTAAGATCACAGGGCCTCTCCAGAGCGGTGGTAACCACACTCAAGGCAAGTAGGAAAAAAGTTACTCAGGTTCTCAGGAGGACCCCTACGTGGGATCTCACCCTAGTGTTAGACGCTCTTTCCAGACCTCCTTTCGAACCTCTGGAGAGTTCTAACATTAAAAATTTAACGCTAAAAACTACTCTACTGATTGCTGTTACCACAGCCAAGAGGTTGGGGGAGCTCCAGGCTATTTCCATCAGGGAACCATATATGCGCATTCTTCCTGACTGTATTGTTCTTACTCTAGACCCCGGGTTCGTTCCCAAAGTGGTATCAGATTTCCACCGGAACCAGGAGATTACCCTCCCGTCCTTCTACGAAAATCCTTCTTCGAATGACGAAGCCTCATGGCATCTTCTAGACGTAAGAAGGGTTGTACTAGCTTATCTGCAGGCTACAGAACCCTGGCGCATTGATCATAACTTATTTATTCAATTCCAGGGGAAAAATAAGGGGAGAAAAGCTTCCAAGATCTCAATAGCAAGATGGCTTAAGTCGGCCATTTCCACATGCTATACCTTACAAGGGAAGGAAGTTCCTTCTAATCTAAAGGCTCATTCCACCAGGGCTATGTCAGCCTCCTGGGCCGAAAGAAGAGGCGCATCACTTGAGCAGATCTGCAAAGCGGCCACCTGGGCGTCAACATCTACATTCATTAAACACTATCGTCTGGATTTACCAAGTTCGCAGGACCTCTCCTTCGGAAGGAAGGTTCTACAGGCAGTTATCCCTCCCTAGAGTTTCTACTAATCTGGTAGATCTCCAAGTGGGCCGTCATGGAGGACGTTTTGGAAATGGTGAATTAGTACTCACCGGTAATTTGGTTTCCATCTAGTCCTCCATGACGGCCTATATATTTCCCTCCCTATGGTTTTGCTGTACCATAAGATGTATGTGAATATTTAACATACAAATAAAAAATTTTTTTCGTTACCTTCCACCGGTGTAGTTATTTGGTAGACACTGGCGGGAGGATGCGGGGGGGAGGCTTTTAACCTCTCTGCTTCCTGTCCCTACAGAGGTCAAGGGGCATCCTCCAAGTGGGCCGTCATGGAGGACTAGATGGAAACCGAATTACCGGTGAGTACTAATTCACCATTTTCAGTCATTGCTAGGAAAAGTTAATAAACTGAAGTCCATAACGGGGGGTGGCTGTGTTTTTTGGAATCATGTACTGAGTTTCGCAGTAAGTACATCCACAGCTTTACTAATCTTCTACAGGCCAAGTCAATTCATATGCATAGAATGACTCCACTGTTCATGTGGATAGGTTACATATAGAACCTGTCTATTGGGATCAGTGATGCCTTTTCATTACTGTCATTTTTGTTACCTTGTCTACTGCTTAGTATATTTAAATAATTTTCATCTTTCAGATAATAAAAGAAAAGTTTGGCATGGTGGCCCCAGATGTCCAGATTGAAGATGGTAAAGGCACAATCCTGATCTCCTCTGAAGCCGGAGAAACAGAAGGTGAGTGTCTACTGTATCCCTATAGTCAGGTGTGACTCCATCATTTAAAAGGAAGCAATCATAGGGATAAAAGGCAACCTGTTATCTAGGACAACAATGTTGCAAGCCCAGAGGAGACATGCCATTGTGGCTTTTCTCCGCTCCTGCCACTAATTATCGGTCATTTGAATATAGCGTATATAGCTTAACTTGTTGGTTTTTGTTTTGTTTTGTTTTTTTACCCCTCTACAAAATGCAGAATCTCCTATAATATAGGACATAATTGTGATGCTGGAGATTGCATGGTTAGACTGTAGGGTTTGTTGTGTGTAACCATGAAGGCACAGAGGAACTATTGACAAATGGGAGATTACACATCAAGATTGTTTGCACAGTGGATTAATATTTTACATTTAGAAGCATTAGGTTGAAAAAGTAAATCTCTCTGCTCTTGGGAAAACCTAAAGTTAATTTCATGTACATCAGTTGAGAATGTCCTCATGGGGATTATGACTTCTATATCATTTCCCCCGTTAAAACTTTTATATGGTTTGTACACCAAAGATCCACATGTCACGAAGTCTTCAGTGTAATTTTTCATGACTGATCATCTTTTTCTTTAAGCAAATAACAACCGAAAGTTGTCAGACTTTGGCATCCGGAATGGCACCAGGCTCCAGGCAGATGATTTTTTGCAGGACTACACCCTGCTGATTAATGTATTGCAGAGGTAAGTGGCATTGGGTGCTGGGTTCAGGAGTTACTAGGGCCACACATAAGGGCAGCTGCATGTGACTCTGTATGGCTGTAAAATCTCTTTAATTCAACCTGGAGGCGAAGACAAAGATAACAAACACATGTCCTGGTTCTGGCTTACCTGTGTGTGTCTGGGTTTTTTTTTTTACTAATGCCCCAGGGGAGTTTTTAGAGATCCTCAGGAAAACCTGTTTATTAACCCTTCCTATTGGAGGTGCCGCTTAAAGGAGTTTGCCCATGAAAGAAAATTCTCAAATTTCAATCCCCTAGTAATGTTTACACAATAAAGATCATTTTTAACCCGTTACTTTGCAATTTAACATCTTTTTCAATTTTTCTCAGGACCAAAAACTGTCATAAAACTGAGTAAAATTGTAAGGGGTCAACAATGATCTTTACTTTGTAAACATGACTAGGGGATAAAAACTTGAGACCTTTGTTTCCTGAGCATACATGCCCCTTTTAAAGAGGGACTCCCACGAAGACGAGATTCTTAAATATACTCGGGATAACAAAATAACACTCTAATTTACAGTTATTAATAAAACTACAACATTTCACGGATATAATTCCAACATGTTTCTATCAGTCCTGGTGTACACAATTTCAATTGCCCTGGGATCCAAACGTAAATCAGAAGTCTAGGGTTGGGCAGGTCAGATTGTTTTCCTGTCTGACGCTGCAGTGAGCTCCTTTCTGCATCGCTCCTCTACCTGCATTCCAAGACAAGCTCACACACAGACTTCCTGTCTGCAAAGAGCGGCGTGAGGAGAGTATGGGTGGGGACTCTCTAAGCTGAAACCTCATGATTCCTCTGTACTTTGAGATGCTGTGTGCTGAGATCATTTGGGTACAGGGTTTATCTACACTTTTAGATTCTGAACAGTCTACTAGTATCTGACACCTAGAAAAAGAGAGATGAGCCTGGGAATGAGATGGAT